>NW_024067811.1:0-300000 GCF_009389715.1 Phoenix dactylifera
AGCAAGCCATTAGAGTTCTTTAGAAAAATTCTGCATTAAGGATCAAAAGTCTTTGGAGCTAAAGTCTTGATCAAGTTTTCGTGTGGATCACCATTGGAGGGCGGACACTTGGACGCCTCGTGGAGATTGTACACTTTGGATTAGCGTTTGAGGTATTCTACTAATTCTGCATTTATTTTATATCATTTGATTGTAATCATTAAGGTGATCTAGGCTTAAAAGGGTTTCATGCATAGGGACTTTATTAAGAAATTTTTAAAATCCCTAGCTTCCGCTGCGCATTATAACATGCTAAAACCCTACAGTGGTATCAGAGCCATCCTTAATTGGTTCAATCAAATAATTATGTATGATGTATGATTATTAATTTACTATGAGATAGTAATGTCATATGCTTAGAGAAATGCAGAAATGTATGATTAATATATGATATGTTATGTAATAAAATATCATGATATGAAATTTTCCATATGAAAAATATGTTGAAGCATGTTAATTAATTGCTTATGATTTATACATGCTATGAGATAGCCATGATGCATAATAGTTTATTTTAGACATGTTAAATGTATGTTACAATTAAAGAATGTGCTAGAGACTAGTAAGCCCTCAATAAAAATTATATTAAGTCATAGTGTTGAAAAACTTTGAGCTAACCCATTCTAGAACAATTAATCTAATTGGTGTCTAAGGAAAGCACTAAAGGTGGTTACTTAATTAGGACCTTACTCTCTGAGTAAGGGGAGCCTTCCACCTGCTTACCTGGCCAATTGTTTGATTGCCTATTATGGATAAGCTTAATATTGATATAACACTATTGATAGCCTTCCTTCATGCCTCGATATTATTATGTCAAGATCCATGCTAGTTTGTTGTGCTAACACAAGACTTGCAATGGGGACTGATGTTATACTGTCTTGGTGCATTAAGATGCTTATGGCATATTTTAATATATTGCCTTGTTGTGCAACCACAAGGGCAATATTATTCGAATATGACTATATGGAAATGAAGGGTTTGACTTAACTAAAATATTATTGTTTGTTGTGCTAACACAAGGCAATAAGTATTTTAAGAGGACAAGATAAAGTTGAGAATTGCATGAGATGCAATTGGAAAGAGTTTACTACCTTTGAACTCATAAGAGTTTGTTGTGTAAACACAAGGCTTTTTATGATGAATTAGTGTGGAGTGATTGATTAAAACCCCATTTGATTTTGATGAGCTCAAAGCATTTGAGTATATCTTGTGATTACTAATGAATTCAATTGAGTGTTTCAGTGAAAATCCTGTCCAAGTGTCTCTAGATTTGGTTCATAGTATTTTGGATAAGTTAAGAAGTCTGCTGAACCAAAGTCTGAGACTCGAGTCAACTCCCGAGTATCACGAGTCGACTCCAAGCGTATCAAGTTCACTGGCACGAGCTCGAGTCGACTCCAGACTAGTACGAGTCGACTCCGACTGAGAACAGAAAGAAGAACAGAAAGCCTCATCTCAGAACCTGTCAACGAGTCGACTCCTGAAGTGCGCGAGTCGACTCCAATGTTCAACGAGTCGACTCCAGGGTAGTAAGAGTCGACTCCAAGAGGTACACAAAGAAAAGTCAGAGAGTAGTTTTCGAGTCTGAGATTCGAGTCGACTCCCAGACAGCTCGAGTCGACTCCAAGACAAGCTTCACGTCAAAAGGCAGAAGACCAACTTTCGGAAACTGAGAGCCGAGTCGACTCCAAGGAAGTTCGAGTCGACTCCAAGACTGGATGAGCCAAAAGACAGAGAATCGGGAGTTCGGGCTCTGAGATTCGAGTCGACTCCAAGGACAGTCGAGTCGACTCGAGTGGACAAAATTCAAAATTGGATCCACGGACTTCAGTGGATGAGCCGACTCCAAAATTGCCAGGTCAGCTCCAGAAGTTGGCGAGTCGACTCCGGGTCAAGACGAGTCGACTCCCAGTCGTGACGGCAACTTTAATTCAAATTTGGAACAGTTGCCGAGTCGACTCCGGAAAAGCTTGAGTCGACTCCCGCTACAGCCGAGTCGACTCCTGATCGCGCGAGTCGACTCCAACCCACCAACGGTCATATTGTCAGGCTGCGCAGAGTGTGCAGAACGGGCAGAAAAAGCAGTGTAACGGCTAGTTTCCGTGGGGGTTGGCTTAAATAGCCACAGAAGACTGTAGCAAGGCAGAGAACAGTCATTCCACTCCAACTAATCAAGGATTCAAGCTCTGCAACGTGCTCTTCAACGAAAAAGGGAAGATCTGCATTTACAGCTCCACCTACATCTTTCCAGCAATTAAAGCCTTCTCCTCCAGCATTCAAGTCGACTACACATTCGAGAGGAGACCGGAGTTCAAGAAGCCATTCCTCTACTTCAGCTTAAAAGCGTTTGAGGGCTTCTAAACTCCTCTTTTGATTATATTGTTTTACATCTGCTTTTGAGAAGCTTATTTTCCTTTCTTTCTATAACTTGTATTTACTTGGTTCAATCGGGGGATTGAATCAAGGGGACTAAGGTTGGTTGGTGAGCCAAGTTAAAAACCAACGTGTGTAAGGGTTTGATTGTGAGCCCGGAAAAACAATCGGGGTTGGTTCTAGTCGGTGAGCCTGGAAAAACCGACCGAGTTCGTTGTGAGCTCGTAAAACAACAAGTTTGGTTGTGAGCTTGCAAAACAACCGGCTGTAATCCAAGGGGGTTATAGTGAATTCCCAAGAGAGACTTGGGGAGTGGACGTAGGAGCAAGGGGTAGCTCCGAACCACTATAAAACTCTGTGTTTGCATTGGATTGTCTCTCTTCTTCTTCTCCTCACATCACTCACAGCACTTAGCATTAATTAAATAACT
Organism: Phoenix dactylifera; assembly: GCF_009389715.1. Lineage (NCBI taxonomy): Eukaryota > Viridiplantae > Streptophyta > Magnoliopsida > Arecales > Arecaceae > Phoenix > Phoenix dactylifera. The sequence goes on from NW_024067811.1 coordinate 2,843, forward strand.
TGCAATAGTTTTTAATTAATCAACCACATCGTTTTAATTATCTAAATTATTTTAAAACCCAATTCACCCCCCCCCCCTCTTGGGTTGTCTATCTGGGCAACAAGTGGTATCAGAGCCAAAAACTCTTCCACTCAAGAGTTAAAAGATCAAAATGACAACCCCATTTGGATCTTCTCACATTGAGGGTCAGTCCACCCAAAGACCCCCTTTCTTCAATGGATCCGACTACTCATACTGGAAGGCTAGGATGAGAATATTCGTCCAAGCCCAAGACTATGAGATGTGGACCATTGTAGTGAATGGCCCATACATCCCATCCACATATGTAGAGGGTGTTAAGGTACCCAAATTAGAAAAGGATTGGGATGAACATGACATGAGGAAGGCACAATTAAACTCTAAAGCTATGAATGTGTTTTATTGTGCCTTAGATAGAAATGAATTCAATAGGGTCTCTACTTGCAACTCTGCAAAAGAGATCTGGGATAGACTTGAAGTGACCCATGAGGGCACGAATCAAGTTAAAGAATCCAAAATTAATATATTGGTTCATAAGTATGAACTATTTAAAATGGATTCTAATGAGACAATCACTAGCATGTTCACTAGGTTTACTGACATTGTCAATGGCCTAAAAAGCCTTGGCAAGAGCTATACTAACAGTGATCTTGTCAGAAAAATACTTCGCTGTCTACCAAGGTCATGGGAAGCCAAGGTGACGGCAATCCAAGAAGCTAAAGACTTGAACAAGCTTCCACTCGAAGAGCTCCTTGGATCCCTAATGACTCACGAGCTAACCATGAAGCAACACAGCGAAGAAGAGTCCTCCCATAAGAAAAAGGTAATAGCACTTAAATCTACTTCATCTAACAAGGACTTGTCCTGCAGTAGCAGCAGTGAAGAAGAAGAACATGAGGAAGATGATGGTGAGGCTCTTCTTGTGCGCAAGTTCAAGAGATTCATCAACCACAAGAAGTTCTATCATCAAAGGAGAGGCCCCTCAAATTTCTACCGCAAGGACAAAGGTAAGAAAAGGAAAAACAAGGGGATTGGGTGTTACGAGTGCAAGAAGCCGGGTCACATAAGAGCAGAGTGCCCCTTACTGAAGAAGGGGAGTAAGTACAAGAAGAAGAAGGCTCTTGTCACTACACTATCCGACTCCGACTCATCATCCTCCTCATCAGATGATGAACAAGAAGAGAAGGCCAATTTCTGCTTCATGGCCAACGAAAACGAGGTAACTTCCGATACGCATCTTGATTTTTCTTTTGATGAACTTTATGATGCATTTAATGAGTTAATGGTAGAATATAAGGCTATAAATCTTAAGAATAAAGAACTGAAAATAGCTAATCAATCATACCTACATAAATACGATAAATTAGTTAAGGATAAGGACTTAATCACCAAAGAAAATATTGAACTTAAAACAACCAACCAACTTTTAACTCAAAAGACTAACACCTTAACTAAAGATAATGAAAAACTAACTAAGGAATTTTCAGAACTTAAAAAATATAAACAAACCTTAGATAAGGATCTTACAAAAGAACTTAATGATCTAAAAGCAGAAAATCAAACACTAACTAAAGAACTTAACAAATACAAACCCTTAGTTGAAAAATTTACATATAGTTCTGAAAAATTAAACATGATACTAAATAGTCAACGAGCAGTATTTAATAAAGCGGGTTTAGGGTATAAACCAAGAAATAAACAAAAACTTCTTAGTAACTTCTTTGTTAAAGCTGGAGAAACTAAAACTAAGAAAATAACCTGCTTTTGTTGTGGAACTATAGGACATAAGGCAAATGCATGTGACTATAGGAAAAGTAAAACAAAAAGGAAAATTAAAAGGGTATGGGTTCCAAAAGGAACCAACTTGACTAACCATGAAGGACCCAAGAAAACTTGGGTACCTAAGATGACATGATTTGCTTGTGTAGGAGTGTCTTGCAGCCAAGGTCAACAAAAATCGCTGGTATTTGGATAGTGGCTGCTCAAGGCACATGACGGGTGATAAAGATCAATTTTTCACCCTTGAAGCTAAGAAGGGAGGTGCTGTGACTTTTGGAGACAACAACCAAGGTCATATCATTGGTATTGGTAAAGTTCAAATCACCCCTTCTACTTTTATAGATAATGTTAGATATGTTGATGGTCTTAAGCATAACTTGTTAAGCATTAGTCAATTATGTGATATAGGATATGATGTTATGTTTAAACCATCACTATGCATTATAACAAATCCTAATGATAATAGTTTAGTTTTTAAAGGAATTAGACGTGGAAATGTATATGTTGTAGACCTAGAAGATCTTGCAAAACATAACCAATGTCTAGTTGTAAATGAAACTAAAGATAATGATGCTAGTTGGTTATGGCACCGTAAGTTAGGTCATGCAAGCATGGACACAATAACTAAATTAGTTAAAAGAGACTCCGTGATAGGTTTGCCAAAATTAAAATTTGAAAAGAACAAAATATGTGAAGCATGTCAATTTGGCAAACAATCTAGGAACTCTTTTAAATCCATAAAATGTGTCTCTACTTCTAGGCCTCTAGAATTACTACACATGGACCTATTTGGTCCAACTAGAACAACAAGCCTAGGTGGAAATAAATATGGTCTAGTTATAGTAGATGACTACTCTAGGTACACATGGGTCATGTTTCTAGCACATAAGGATCAAGCATTTTCTGTTTTTAAGAAGTTCCATAAGGAAGTAACAAATGCTAGAGAGTCTTCAGTCATAGCCATTAGAAGTGACCATGGTACCGAATTCGAAAATCAATCATTTGATGAATTTTGTAGTAAAAAGGGGATAACCCATAATTTCTCAGCACCTAGGACACCACAACAAAATGGAGTTGTGGAAAGGAAGAATAGAATACTAGAGGAAATGGCTAGAACTATGTTATGTGAAAGTAACCTCCCTAAGTACTTTTGGGGAGAAGCCATTAATACCTCTTGTCACATATTAAATAGAGTTCTATTGAGACCCATTATAAAGAAAACACCTTATGAACTGTGGAAAAACAGAGAACCAAAGGTTAATTATTTTCATGTTTTTGGATGTAGGTGTTTTGTGCATAATAATGGGAAAGATAATCTAGGGAAATTTGACCCTAAATCTGATGAAGGAATATTCTTAGGTTATTCTACAACTAGTAAAGCCTATAGAGTATTTAATAAAAGAACCTTAGTCATAGAAGAATCTATACATGTAGTATTTGATGACTCTAGTGACATCTCCTCTAGTAAGAAAGTTAATTTTGATGATGATGTTGAAATACTTGAGGAAAAGATAGATGAGATGGGATTACAAGATGATAATCAAAAGTTGATTGAAGGAGAATCATCAAGCCAAGAGGCTATTGTGGATCATGGGCTAACAAAAGCTTGGAGGTATGCTCACGGGCATCCTAAGGAACTCATTCTAGATGATCCATCTCAACCGGTTAGGACTAGAGCTTCACTTAGAAATCTAAATAACCATCTAGCTTTTGTTTCACACTTTGAGCCCAAACATATAGAAGAAGCCGAAAATGATGTAAATTGGATAAATGCAATGCAAGAAGAACTAAACCAATTTACTAGAAACAAAGTGTGGGATCTAGTAGAGAGACCTTCTAAATATCCAATTATAGGTACAAAATGGATATATAAAAATAAGCTAGATGAAAAGGGAATTGTTATAAGGAATAAGGCTAGACTAGTGGCAAAGGGTTATAATCAAGAAGAAGGCATAGATTTTGATGAAACCTTTGCTCCCGTAGCTAGACTTGAGGCTATTAGACTATTATTAGCATATGCATGCTCTAAGGATTTCAAACTATTTCAAATGGATGTAAAAAGTGCATTTTTAAATGGGTATATTAATGAGGAAGTGTATGTAGAACAACCTCCTGGTTTTGAAAATCATCAATACCCTAATCATGTGTATAAACTGAACAAAGCACTTTATAGATTAAAACAAGCACCTAGAGCATGGTATGAGAGACTTAGTAAATTCCTATTAGAACATGAATTCTCTAGGGGAAATATAGACACAACATTATTTCTGAAAAAGCAAAATAAGGAGATGCTATTAGTACAGATTTATGTTGATGATATCATTTTCGGTGCTACTAACAATCGCCTCTGCGAAGAGTTTGCTGATTTCATGCAGAGTGAGTTTGAGATGAGCATGATGGGAGAGCTGAACTACTTCCTCGGGCTTCAAATCAAACAATCTGAAGGAGGCATCTTCATCAATCAAGCAAAATATGTCAAGGAGATGCTCAAGAAGTTTGATATGGAAGGAAACAAATCAATCAGCACCCCCATGAGCTCATCATGCAAATTAGATCAAGATGAATCAGGTAAATCTGTAGATCAAAAACTTTATAGAGGTATGATAGGATCTTTACTATATCTTACTGCAAGTAGACCTGATATTATGTTTAGTGTTTGCATGTGTGCTAGATATCAGGCTAATCCTAAAGAATCACACCTAGCTGCAGTTAAGAGAATTTTTAAATACTTAATAGGAACTAAGAACATAGGGCTATGGTACTCTAAAGAATCTAGCCTAAACTTAATAGGGTACACAGATTCAGACTTCGCTGGATGTAAGCTTGATAGAAAAAGTACCAGCGGGTCGTGTCAGTTTCTAGGAGAAAACCTAATCTCATGGTTTAGCAAGAAACAAAACTCGGTTGCATTATCCACTGCAGAAGCTGAATATGTGGCAGCCGGAAGTTGTTGTGCTCAAATCTTGTGGATTAAACAACAATTAGAAGATTATGGCATTAAACAAGATAAAATCCCCATTAATTGTGATAATACAAGTGCCATAAATCTAACTAAAAATCCCATTCAACATTCAAGAACTAAACACATTGAGATAAGACATCACTTCATAAGAGATCATGTATTGAATGGTGATGTGTCACTCCAATTTGTTTGTACTGATAATCAATTAGCAGATATTTTTACAAAACCCCTAAGTGAAGAGAGGTTTAGCGTGCTTAGGAGGGGATTAGGAGTGATTGATCCATCCTAGTGGGAGTTTCCACTAGATTAATTGATTTTGATGATTAGAATGCGGTTAAAATAGAGTTTACATTCAATGATCATCAAATCAGATCCCAATTAGGTGATTTTCCCTCATTTGGCACGGTTATAGCATGACTTTTAGGTGCGTGCCAAGGTTAGAGACGACTCGAGTAAGTTTCAGAGCCGGCTCCTAAGGGGGAGTCGACTCGCGCATTTGCGGGAGTCGACTCGCAAAGATGGCAGCTGAGGGGGAGTCGACTCGCACATTGTCGGGAGTCGACTCGAAGTCTACAGGCGCATAAGGAGAGTCGACTCGCGCATATTCTGGAGTCGACTCGAGGTCGAGTCGACTCGCAACTCAGGGGAGTCGACTCGCAGTCGGGATCCGACTTTTTAACCCTAGGTTTGTCGTTTCGCAAACACTTCTCTTTCAAGCCGCCACTGTTCAAAAAGCCCTAGAGCCGACTCCTAGGTCTTCCCCGATCGTCTCCAACCTCTGTTCGGTCGATTTTTCACCGGTTCTTAGGGTTTTCGTCCGTTCCTAGGTCGTCTCCGGTCCGTCCCGAGTCTCCTCCGTCGACCTTTGAGGATGATAGTGTTATTTTGATGATTAACAAGTAATTATCTAGAGCATGCTATAAGTTAAATTGATACTTCATTTATAAGTTCATTACTCTCAGTACATTTGTTTAATTGAAAATATATATATGGTCTTGTTCATTTGGATGAATCTAACCTTGAGAATGCAGCAAAGTGTGGATTAAGTCGACCCATAGGTTGATTGGGTCGACCCCGGCACATCTAGGAATCATCTGGCACACTCCTGCAAAAACAGCACAAATGAACAGTGAGTTGGGTCGACCCAAGGTAAGCATGAGTCGACCCAACCTCCAAAGAACCTCAAAACGCAAAGGAAGAATGCTCTCTGGATTCACTGAGAGGGTCGACCCACACAGTGGTTGAGTCGACCCAAGCTTGAGTCGACCCAAACTCTGAGAGGGTCGACCCAAAGGGCAAGACAGAAAGACAGACAGAAAACGGTTCTCTGGAATTACTGAGAGGGTCGACCCAAGAAGAATTTGAGTCGACCCAAGTGAACTTTGAGTCGACCCAAAGAATGGTTGGGTCGACCCATGGGAAGAAAGGCTGAAATTGAGGTTTCTGTGGTTACTGAGAGGGTCGACCCAAGAAATGGTTGAGTCGACCCAAGGCAAAGTTGGGTCGACCCAAGGACAGGTTGAGCCGACCCAAACACGGGCTGAACAGTAACGGCTAGTTCTGCAGATGTACTTTCTGTCCTTCCCAAGGTATGTAACGGCTAGTTTTTCAAATCTGACGAATGGGGCTTGTCCAAGGAAGGTTGAAAACTATTTAAAGGGGCACTATTCATCAGAGGAAACAACTTTTGAGTGGGATATCAAAGAAAACACAAGAAAAAAAAAAGCCCTAATCTCCTTCATCAAGAGCTTCATTCAAGAATCAAAGAAAGGGATTGAGCACATTCAAAGAGGCATCAAGAGCTCCTTCCTCCCTTGAAGAGTGAAGCTTCCTTGACAAAGAAGAGCAAAGCGACTTCAAAGCGATAATTTCTTTCTAACTCTTCTTTGTAGTTCATATTGCTTTATATGCTCATTTAGGAGTTTAAATCCTTTCTTTTCATCTGTTTTAAATACTTTGTAAAGGTTCGTTGGTAAGCCCGCAAAACCAACAAAGGTTTTTGGTAAACCCGGAAAACCAAAGTTGTATAGGTTCGTTGGTGAGCCCGCAAAACCAACAAGGTTTTTGGTGAACCCGGAAAACCAAAGTTGTATAGGTTCGTTGGTGAGCCCGTAAAACCAACAAGGTTTTTGGATTGTGAGCCCGGAAAATAATCCAACTGTAATCCGTGAGATTATAGTGAATTCCCAAGGGTACGCTTGGGGAGTGGACGTAGGTGCTAAGGAGAGCATCGAACCACTATATATTGGTGTGTTTGCATTGTGTTTGTGCTTTCATTTTCCCTTGCTTTATCTTCTATTCTTGTATTAGCTTAACTCACTCAAATAACCTAAGAAAGCATCCACCGCACTTAATTACGAAAGTTTTTAAAAGCACTAAAATTTAGAAGAAACCAATTCACCCCCCCTCTTGGATTATCACCTTGGGCAACAAGTGGTATCAGAGCAAGGTGCTCTAATAGTGCTCATTGATCTAACAATCAAGAGTTAAAGATCATGGCAACCCAAGTGGGAGGTACAATGAGTGAGGGGCAATCCACGAATAGACCACCTCTATTTAATGGCACAAACTATGCATATTGGAAAGCTAGAATGAGGATATTCATTCAAGCTTCAGATTATGAATTATGGCAAATAATCACTAGAGGACCTCACACACCCACACTCAATATAGAAGGCACTATCATACCCAAACCAGAAATGGATTGGAATGAAAATGATAGAAGACTAGCACAATTAAATGCAAAAGCTATAAATATACTTTATTGCTCTTTAGATGTAAATGAATTCAATAGAATATCCACTTGCTCCACCGCCAAAGAAATTTGGGATAGACTTGAGGTCACACATGAAGGGACCAATCAAGTCAAGGAATCAAAGATAAACATATTAGTACATAAGTATGAATTGTTTAAAATGGATTCTACCGAGTCCATAACTGATATGTTTACTCGTTTTACTGATATTATAAATGGGCTTAAAAGCTTAGGAAAATCTTATTCTAATTCTGATTTGGTGCGAAAAATTCTCAGGTCTCTACCAAGAAATTGGGAGGCCAAGGTTACCGCCATACAAGAAACAAAGGACCTCAATACACTACAGCTAGAGGAGCTTCTAGGGTCACTCATGACCCATGAGTTGACTATGAGGCAAAATTCAGAAGATGAGGTCAAGAGAAGAAAGCCTATAGCCCTAAAGACTACCACCCCTAGACAACAATCTGAATCAGAAGATTCAGATGATGATGAAGATATTGATGAGGAAGGGATGGCAGTACTTGGCAGGAAATTCAGAAAATTCATGAGAGGTAAGAATAGATTCCATAAAAAGAAGCCCTTCTCTAAAGGTAACTCAAGCAAAGAGAAGGGTAAGGACAAAGAAAAGGGTAAGGACAAAGAAAGGGAGAAAGAAACTCCCATTTGCTATGAGTGTAACAAACCCGGGCATTATAAGATAGATTGCCCAGATTTGAAGTGGATGGCAAGAAAATTGAAAAAGAAGAATTTTATGGCTGATTGGAGTGAGAGTGAGGAATCAAGTTCAGAGGATGAAGATCATCAAGACACGGCCCAAATATGTCATATGGCCAATGACGATGAGGTAGATTCTGAACTTGACTGTGATTTTACTGTTGATGAATTACATGATGCATTTTTAGAACTCATGGAAGAACATAAGAAAGTAATTAATAGAAATAAAGCTCTAAAAGAAGAAAATCAATCTCTCATTAAAGATAAAATAAAACTGTCTAATAACTATGAAACGTTAAGTAGGAAACTTGAAAATGAAACCAAGAATCTAATTGCTGAAAATATTAAGTTAAAAGAAGATGCTGAAAAGTATAAATCCTTGGTAGATAAATTTACTCTTAGTTCTACCAAATTGAATATGATACTTGATAGTCAAAGAGCTGTATATAATAAGGCTGGTTTAGGTTATAGAACAAATACAAAACAAAAATTCTTAAAGAATATCTTTGTAAAAGCTAAAAATGAAAATGTTACTTGTTATTGTTGCAATAAGATAGGACATAGAGCATATGAATGTAACTTTAGAAAGTCTAGTCAAAACAAATCAAGTAATAATCAAAAGATTAAATTCAAGAAAGTTTGGGTTCCAAAAGAAACATGGAGTACTAACCCTAAAGGACCCAACTTAGTTTGGGTACCTAAAGTTTCTTCTTGATCTTGATTGCAGGTGTATCTTACAGCTGATAAAATGGAAAAACGATGGTATCTAGATAGTGGCTGTTCAAGACACATGACCGGTGACGAAGATCAATTTGTCACTTTGGAACCAAAGAAAGGTGGAGTAGTTACCTATGGAGACAATGGTAAAGGACATATCATTGGAAAGGGTAAAATTTTCATTGCTCCATCTGTTTTTATAGAAAATGTTTTGTTAGTTAAAGGTTTGAAACATAATCTTCTTAGTATAAGTCAATTTTGTGATAAAGGATTTAAAGTTACATTTGAAGCATCTGTATGTATAATCACAAATCCTAAAGATAATAGCATTGTACTTGTAGGACAAAGGCAAAGAAATATTTACTTAGTAGATCTTCATGAATTAGGCAAGAAAAATGGTTTATGCTTAATTACTAATGAAGAAAAGAAGAATGAAACTAGTTGGCTTTGGCATCGAAGACTAGGACATGCTAGTATGGAATTAATATCAAAACTAGTTAAGAAGGAATTAATAAAGGATGTGCCAAAATTGATTTTTGAAAAGGACAAAATATGTGGACCATGTTCATTAAAAAACAAACTAGATCATCTTTTAAATCGAAAAATGTAGTATCAACAACTAGACCATTTGAACTCATACATATGGACTTATTTGGACCTACTAGAACTACAAGTCTAGGAGGAAAGAAATATGGACTAGTCATTGTTGATGATTTTTCAAGGTATACATGGGTTTCATTTTTGGCACATAAGAATGAAGCATTTTCAGAATTTTTGAAACTATACAATAAAATCATAAATGAAAAGAAACTCACATTGGTAGCAATTCGAAGTGATCATGGCACGGAATTTGAAAATCAACACTTCGAGGAATTTTGCACTAAAAATGGAATATCACATCAATTTTCAGCACCTAGAACGCCTCAACAAAATGGGGTTGTTGAAAGGAAAAATAGGACATTGGCAGAAATGGCACGCACAATGTTGTGCGAGTCAAATCTTCCAAAGTACTTTTGGGCTGAAGCTATAAACACTTCTTGCCATATTCTAAATCGAGTTTTAATACGACCTATAACTAAGAAAACTCCTTATGAACTTTGGAAGAATAAGAAACCCACTGCAAAATATTTTAAAGTGTTTGGATGTAGATGTTTTATCTTAAATAACGGCAAGGAGGACTTAAGTAAATTTGATGCCAAGTCAGATGAAGGTATCTTCTTAGGATACTCCACATCTAGCAAGGCATACAGAGTATTCAACAAAAGAACCTTAGTAGTGGAAGAGTCGGTAAATATTATATTTGATGAGTCTGATAGTGAGTCTGCTAGGAAAGAAAACTCTATTGATGATGATACAGGAATTATCGATTTTGAGAAGTTAAAAATTGATGACGTACCAAATCAAGATAAGGGAGATGATTGCGTGCCACCACAACCCCAAGACGTGCCAAAAGAATGGAGGTATGCACATGGACATCCTAAAGACTTAATTATTGGTGATCCATCTCAAGGGGTAAGAACTCGATCTTCTCTTAGAAATTTAAATGATTATCTTGCTTTCGTTTCACAATTAGAACCTAAAACTTATGAAGAAGCTGAAAAAGATACTAACTGGATAAATGCCATGCAAGAGGAATTAAATCAATTTAAAAGAAGTAATGTATGGACATTAACTGAAAGACCAAAGCATAATTCAGTAATTGGAACAAAATGGGTATTTAGAAATAAACTAGATGAAAATGGAGTAGTTATAAGAAATAAGGTCAGACTCGTAGCTAAAGGATACAATCAGGAAGAAGGAATAGATTATGATGAGACATTTGCTCCTGTAGCTAGATTAGAAGCTATTAGATTACTTCTAGCATTTGCATGTTTTATGGATTTTAAATTATATCAAATGGATGTGAAGAGTGCATTCTTAAATGGTATTATTGAGGAGGAAGTATATGTAAAACAACCTCCAGGATTTGAAAATCATGAATTGCCAAATCATGTGTTTAAATTACATAAGGCATTATATGGATTAAAGCAAGCACCTAGGGCTTGGTATGATAGACTAAGTAAATTTCTGATTGATAATGATTTTTGTAGAGGAAATGTAGATAAAACTCTATTTCTCAAAAGAAAGGACAAAAATCTACTAGTGGTACAAATATATGTAGATGACATAATCTTTGGTGCCACTAACGATACTCTGTGCAAAGAATTTGCTGATTTAATGCATGGAGAATTTGAGATGAGTTTGATGGGAGAACTAAGTTTCTTTTTAGGATTACAAATCAAACAAACCAAAGAAGGCATTTTCATTCATCAAACTAAGTATACAAAGGAAATACTGAAGAAGTTTGGGAATGAAAATCATAAGGGAATTGGCACTCCAATGAATCCCACTAGTAAGCTAGACAAGGATGAAAAAGGGAAAAGTGTGGATATTAAGCTCTATAGAGGACTAATTAGATCCTTGCTCTATCTTACTGCTAGTAGACCCGACATTGTATTCAGTGTAGGGATATGTGCTAGATACCAATCGGATCCTAAGGAGTCACATTTAAGTGCAGTTAAGAGAATCCTTAGATATTTAAGAGGAACTACCACCATTGGATTATGGTACTCGAGAGACTCCTGTCTAGATTTGCTTGCATATTCAGATGCAGATTTTGCCGGATGCAAATTAGATAGAAAGAGCACAAGTGGGACATGTCAATTCCTAGGAAATAACTTAGTATCATGGTTTAGTAAAAAGCAGAACTCAGTGGCACTATCCACAGCTGAAGCTGAATACATAGCTGCTGGTAGTTGTTGTGCCCAAGTATTATGGCTCAAGCAACAATTAGAGGACTATGGAGTTAAACTAGATAATATTCCTATTAAATGTGATAATACGAGTGCTATCAATCTCACTAAAAATCCAGTTCAGCACTCTAAGGCCAAACACATAGAAATAAGGTACCATTTTATTAGGGATCATGTGCAAAATGGAAACGTATGCATTGAGCATATATGCACAGAAAAACAATTGGCCGACATATTTACAAAACCATTGAGTGAAGATAGATTCTGTATGCTCAGGAGGGAATTAGGTATATGTGATCCTTTTATTGAATGAATATGAAAGGGAGCTAATAGTGTCATGATACATTCCTCTAACTTCAAAAATCCCATGAAACATGAGTCAAATTTGTTATCTATAGATTCCTTACTCATGTATCATTGTTCCATAAAGAGGTTATAAGGATTGGAAGCAAGGAAAACTTTTTAGAAGCAAAAAGGGAGAGAAAACAAAATTTCTGCACTTGGGTCGACCCAACCCAGAACATGGGTCGACCCTACGTTGAGTCGACCCAAGAAAATTCTTGAGTCGACCCAACGTCGGGACCCCACTGTTATAAGGGGGCCCGAGAGCTCATCTAGGGCACTGTTTGCCCTTTGTCTCCTTCCGAAAAGTCTAGCCCCCACTCTCCAATCTCCACTAAACTCCTCCAAACAGTAGATTTCCTAAAGATCTTGGAGAAATGGGACCCAAACGAGCCGTAGCCAAGAGATCCGGAAGAGTGACCCGAGTCCAACAAGAGGAAAGGCGTCCTACCGAGCCTTCTCCCGTGTCTCCACGACGTGAGGCACGTGCGGAGGTCCCTCCTCCTCCTTCCCCCTCAGTGATCCTTGCAAGATTTGCGGGGAGGCCGGTTACTACCGGGAGAAGGATTCATTCGGAGTTTTTCAACCAAGAAGGATTTCGGATTTGGGAATGGATCCAAAGACAAGGTTGGGAGTATCTTTGCTCCCTTGATGTGGTGATTTACCCCGGGTTGGTCCAAGAGTTCTACGCCTTCCTCAAGACTGGTATGGGAGGACTTATTTCAGATGTTAGAGGGGTTCGGATCCGTGTATCCGAGGAGAGCTTGAGTGAGCTACTACACCTACCCTGCACAGGAGCTACTCCGGAAAAGTCAGAAAACAAAATGAGAGCTCTACAGTTAATCATAGAAAATGAGAACTTCGATTTTTCCACAAAGGTAATAGCTAGCTCTCTTTCTGCTGAGATGAGGTTGTTGCTCAATATGATAAATAGGATTTTATTTCCGAAGACCGGGAGATTCGATCTAATCTCAGAGCGAGATCTTGCAGTTATGGAGTGTATGATTCGGGGGATTCCCCTAAATCTTCCGGCCATGATATTGAGGCAGATGAGAAAGGTGATAAGCAGCAACAGGGTATCACTACCTTATGGCATGATACTCACATTGATTTTTAGACAGCATGGGTTACCTCTCGAGGTGGAGGCATCCAAGAGTCTGTATTCCACAGACACGTACACTGCACGGACACTCATACGCATGGGATATGCGAAAGTGAACGGGCAGTGGATTCACACCGGTGCAGGCATTCAGGGTGAGGCACCAGAGGGAGAGGCACCAGAGGATGAGGATGAGGAGCCTATGGATCATCCTACTGCACCCTCAGCGGCTGGACCATCGTCATCTGCTCCTCCGACAGATACGGATGACTTCTGGAGCAGGATGACAGAGCTCATGACAGCCCAGGCGAGGACTATTACTGACGGGCTCACGAGCCGATTAGACACCCGGCTGGATGTCATGTCTGCTGATATCAGTGATCTGAGGCAGCAGATTGGAGCACTCAGGAGAGAGAGAGAGACACATGGACCATCTGTGCCACAGGCTGCTGAGTCAGAGATATCGGCACAGAGTCATCCAGCTCGACGTGCTCCACGCCAGACCCAGTCTCACCAGGCTCGACCTCCCCTCGCCACTTATGCTAGGAGGATGAGGACTAGATCCCAGCCATTAGATTCCCCCTAGGCTGATCTTAGCATCTATGTTTAGAGCCTAGGCTAGAAATCTAGTTCTCATATGTATCTTGCTTTTTCTCATATGTATCTTGCTTTTTCCTTATATCTTTAAATCTCGATTGAGGAACATTGTACTTATCCTTATTTTGGGCATTAATGTATGAAAATGTTCCTATTGTGATCAATGAAGTCTGAAGTTTGTTCTTAATTGCATCTTTTCCCATATATATGTTTTTGATGATAACAAAAAGGGGGAGAAGAGAAGGAAAGAGTATATAAAGGAGAAGAGAAGAAAGAGTATATAAAGGGGGAGAAGAAAAGATAGAATATTCACTTTAAGAAAAGAAAGAGTATTTCATTTGAGAAGTTAAAAAAGAGTATTAATTTTGGGAGAAGTAAAGATAGTGTTTAAAGAAAGAGTATTAACTTTGTGAGAAAGAGTGAGTAAAGAAGTTATGAAACGAAAAGAGAAATAAATGGGCAAACAAATTGAAAATCATATAAGAAAGCTTATATATCTAAGGGGGAGCAATTTGTAACAATGAAAATCATCAGATCAAAAATTTCTATCATAATTCAGAACTTGGCACGCTCCTCTCGCACCCCGATACATAACCTGAAACTCATATGATATCTCAAATTTTTGAAGTTTCATTGCTAATGAATTATAAATGAAAGGGGGAGCCATTCAAAAAGTCAAATTGGCAAATTTTGAATAATATAGGGGGAGATTTCACAAGTATATATGAAAAGCTGAAATTCTGAAATTCAATCCCTTTTATAAACTGATTTTAAAGACAAGTATCAATAGGCTTATACTCTTTATTTTGTAATCATCAAAAAGGGGGAGATTGAGGATGATAGTATTATTTTGATGATTAACAAGTAATTATCTAGAGCATGCTATAAGTTAAATTGATACTTCATTTATAAGTTCATTACTCTCAGTACATTTGTTTAATTGAAAATATATATATGGTCTTGTTCATTTGGATGAATCTAACTTTGAGAATGCAGCAAAGTGTGGATTGAGTCGACCCATAGGTTGATTGGGTCGACCCCGGCACATCTAGGAATCATCTGGCACACTCCTGCAAAAACAGCACAAATGAACAGTGAGTTGGGTCGACCCAAGATAAGCATGAGTCGACCCAACCTCCAAAGAACCTCAAAACGCAAAGGAAGAATGCTCTCTGGATTCACTGAGAGGGTCGACCCACACAGTGGTTGAGTCGACCCAAGCTTGAGTCGACCCAAACTCTGAGAGGGTCGACCCAAAGGGCAAGACAGAAAGACAGACAGAAAACGGTTCTCTGGAATTACTGAGAGGGTCGACCCAAGAAGAATTTGAGTCGACCCAAGTGAACTTTGAGTCGACCCAAAGAATGGTTGGGTCGACCCATGGGAAGAAAGGCTGAAATTGAGGTTTCTGTGGTTACTGAGAGGGTCGACCCAAGAAATGGTTGAGTCGACCCAAGGCAAAGTTGGGTCGACCCAAGGACAGGTTGAGCCGACCCAAACACGGGCTGAACAGTAACGGCTAGTTCTGCAGATGTACTTTCTGTCCTTCCCAAGGTATGTAACGGCTAGTTTTTCAAATCTGACGAATGGGGCTTGTCCAAGGAAGGTTGAAAACTATTTAAAGGGGCACTATTCATCAGAGGAAACAACTTTTGAGTGGGATATCAAAGAAAACACAAGAAAAAAAAAGCCCTAATCTCCTTCATCAAGAGCTTCATTCAAGAATCAAAGAAAGGGATTGAGCACATTCAAAGAGGCATCAAGAGCTCCTTCCCCCCTTGAAGAGTGAAGCTTCCTTGACAAAGAAGAGCAAAGCGACTTCAAAGCGATAATTTCTTTCTAACTCTTCTTTGTAGTTCATATTGCTTTATATGCTCATTTAGGAGTTTAAATCCTTTCTTTTCATCTGTTTTAAATACTTTGTAAAGGTTCGTTGGTAAGCCCGCAAAACCAACAAAGGTTTTTGGTAAACCCGGAAAACCAAAGTTGTATAGGTTCGTTGGTGAGCCCGCAAAACCAACAAGGTTTTTGGTGAACCCGAAAAACCAAAGTTGTATAGGTTCGTTGGTGAGCCCGTAAAACCAACAAGGTTTTTGGATTGTGAGCCCGAAAAACAATCCAACTGTAATCCGTGAGATTATAGTGAATTTCCAAGGGTACGCTTGGGGAGTGGACGTAGGTGCTAAGGAGAGCACCGAACCACTATATATTGGTGTGTTTGCATTGTGTTTGTGCTTTCATTTTCCCTTGCTTTATCTTCTATTCTTGTATTAGCTTAACTCACTCAAATAACCTAAGAAAGCATCCACCGCACTTAATTACGAAAGTTTTTAAAAGCACTAAAATTTAGAAGAAACCAATTCCCCCCCCCCCCCTCTTGGATTGTCACCTTGGGCAACAACCTTTCTCCGTCCTTTAGGTGTTTCTTCCCGTTTAGGTCAAGATGCCTCGTAAGACCGTGGTTAGGAAGAGGTCCCGTCCCGAGGCCGGTCCCGAGCGGCGCTCCAAGGCGCGGCACGATCCCGCGAGGCAACCACCTCCGGCTCGTTCCCCGCCTAGGGCGGTTCCCGCGAGGCCATTGGCCGGGAAGGTCGTCTCCACCGGGAGGTATGTCGATTTCGACTTCCTCTCCCGGGAAGGGTTCACCATAGGTGATAGGCTTAGAGCCCAGGGCTTAGAGTTCTTCCTTACATTGGACCTCCCCACATATCCAGGGCTCGTTAGAGAGTTTTACGGTACCGTCCATCGGGGAGATGGGGGTATCGAGGGCACAGTAGCCGGTGTCCCTGTGTTTGTCACGGAGGATCTTATTGGCCACATCCTCCACCTTCCACTAGTAGGGGTGGCTCCCGCACACCCTGAGGATAGAGTTGAGGCCCTTACGGTCGTCTTAGGGCATCCACCTCAGTCCCCCCTAGACGAGGTATCTGCTAGCTCACTTCCTGTTGAAGCGAGAATCCTTTTGAGTATTCTGTCCAGGTCTGTCTTCCCTAAGACAGGAAGATTTGATTTTGTAAATGAGAGGGACCTAGCTATTATGTCTTACATTCTTCAGGACACCCCGGTCAACTTCCCCAAACTCATATATAGGTATATGTGTGAGCCCCTAGATAGACCTAGGCTCACCCTCCCATACGGCATGATTTTTACTCTTCTCTTTAGGGAGTACGAGATTCCCATTCCTGAGAAGGAACCCTCTCGTGCATTGCGATGGACAGATCGCTTGTGTACGGGGACCATGCACAGGATGGGGTTTCGGAAGAGAGAGGGGGTATGGGTTAGGAAGTCTACCCTCACCGCTCAGACCACCAGACCTTCACCCAGTCCTGAGCCCGATTCAGACTACCCAGACCTTCCAGACCATCCAGACCTTCCATCCACTCCTCCTGCTCCTACCACCTCCGCCGGACCTTCCTCCTCGGCATCACCCTCCTCATGGAGCAGAGCCGATTGAGAGGAGGAGCACCATCCTCGAGAGGAGGAGCCACATCCTCGAGAGGAGGAGCCACATCCTCCAGAGGAGGAGATGCATCATCGAGAGGGGGAGATACATCCTCGAGGGGGGGATCTTCATCCTCGAGGAGACCATAGATGTTCTTTTTGCTTTGTTTTGTATTGCTTTGCTTTACGTATTGTATGCTCAAATGTATTCACATTCATATCAATACAATGAGTAGACATCTTATCTTCATTTCTGTGCCATTTGATGATTGGTTGTGCCATTGATTGTGTGTGATTACCTCCTTTTTCGTATGATGACAAAAAGGGGGAGAAATATGTATACAATATGTAAAAGGGGAGAAATATGGATGAAATATGTAAAAGAAATCAATGAAAATCAATAAAAAGACATACAAATTTGTTCTAAGTGGATTCGGTACCTCGAGGCTCATTATCTCTCTTTTGGGGCTCCTAATGGAGTAATCTCCAGAATCTATTCAAGGGATATCCGGAGATTAGCTGAATCCTACTTAAGAACAAATTGACAGATTTTTCCTCTAAAAACAAAAAATTCAGTTCAAAAACTTCATAGCATTAAAAGGAAATTCAGAGAATCAAAACATAGTTGAATGCATATGTTGAGGGGGAGAATCTGAATTTTAATCAAGCTAAATCATTAATGACATATAAGCCAAACAATTGATTGCATAATATGAAGGCTTATATAATTCCAAATGAAAGGGGGAGCTTTAAATCCGAAATTTGCTGTTTCACTCCTTTCAAACTTGGATAAATTAAATTATCAGACATTTGAATTCATTTATGGATTTTATTTCATTATTTATTGAGCAAGTCATTTTACATATACTCAAAGTTTTGTCATCATCAAAAAGGGGGAGATTGTGGAGTGATTGATTAAAACCCCATTTGATTTTGATGAGCTCAAAGCATTTGAGTATATCTTGTGATTACTAATGAATTCAATTGAGTGTTTCAGTGAAAATCCTGTCCAAGTGTCTCTAGATTTGGTTCATAGTATTTTGGATAAGTTAAGAAGTCTGCTGAACCAAAGTCTGAGACTCGAGTCGACTTCCGAGTATCACGAGTCGACTCCAAGCGTATCAAGTTCACTGGCACGAGCTCGAGTCGACTCCAGACTAGTACGAGTCGACTCCGACTGAGAACAGAAAGAAGAACAGAAAGCCTCATCTCAGAACCTGTCAACGAGTCGACTCCTGAAGTGCGCGAGTCGACTCCAATGTTCAACGAGTCGACTCCAGGGTAGTAAGAGTCGACTCCAAGAGGTACACAAAGAAAAGTCAGAGAGCAGTTTTCGAGTCTGAGATTCGAGTCGACTCCCAGACAGCTCGAGTCGACTCCAAGACAAGCTTCACGTCAAAAGGCAGAAGACCAACTTTCGGAAACTGAGAGCCGAGTCGACTCCAAGGAAGTTCGAGTCGACTCCAAGACTGGATGAGCCAAAAGACAGAGAATCGGGAGTTCGGGCTCTGAGATTCGAGTCGACTCCAAGGACAGTCGAGTCGACTCGAGTGGACAAAATTCAAAATTGGATCCACGGACTTCAGTGGATGAGCCGACTCCAAAATTGCCAGGTCAGCTCCAGAAGTTGGCGAGTCGACTCCGGGTCAAGACGAGTCGACTCCCAGTCGTGACGGCAACTTTAATTCAAATTTGGAACAGTTGCCGAGTCGACTCCGGAAAAGCTTGAGTCGATTCCCGCTACAGCCGAGTCGACTCCTGATCGCGCGAGTCGACTCCAACCCACCAACGGTCATATTGTCAGGCTGCGCAGAGTGTGCAGAACGGGCAGAAAAAGCAGTGTAACGGCTAGTTTCCGTGAGGGTTGGCTTAAATAGCCACAGAAGACTGTAGCAAGGCAGAGAACAGTCATTCCACTCCAACTAATCAAGGATTCAAGCTCTGCAACGTGCTCTTCAACGAAAAAGGGAAGATCTGCATTTACAGCTCCACCTACATCTTCCCAGCAATTAAAGCCTTCTCCTCCAGCATTCAAGTCGACTACACATTCGAGAGGAGACCGGAGTTCAAGAAGCCATTCCTCTACTTCAGCTTAAAAGCGTTTGAGGGCTTCTAAACTCCTCTTTTGATTATATTGTTTTACATCTGCTTTTGAGAAGCTTATTTTCCTTTCTTTCTATAACTTGTATTTACTTGGTTCAATCGGGGGATTGAATCAAGGGGACTAAGGTTGGTTGGTGAGCCAAGTTAAAAACCAACGTGTGTAAGGGTTTGATTGTGAGCCCGGAAAAACAATCGGGGTTGGTTCTAGTCGGTGAGCCTGGGAAAACCGACCGAGTTCGTTGTGAGCTCGTAAAACAACAAGTTTGGTTGTGAGCTTGCAAAACAACCGGCTGTAATCCAAGGGGGTTATAGTGAATTCCCAAGAGAGACTTGGGGAGTGGACGTAGGAGCAAGGGGTAGCTCCGAACCACTATAAAACTCTGTGTTTGCATTGGATTGTCTCTCTTCTTCTTTCCCTCACATCACTCACAGCACTTAGCATTAATTAAATAACTTGCAATAGTTTTTAATTAATCAACCACATCGTTTTAATTATCTAAATTATTTTAAAACCCAATTCCCCCCCCCCCCCCTCTTGGGTTGTCTATCTGGGCAACAATTAGGATCTCAACCCTACTAAGAAAAATTATATTTTCACGTTTATCATAGGGGAGGGCTATGATATTCGATAAAAATAGTAGGAGATAAATTAGATTAAAGTCCTTATCTAGTTGCAAACATGTCATCATGATTGGTCTGCTTATATTAGTTTTGTTCTTGCATATGTAGAATTATTAAATGGCTTCTTCACTTTCACTAAGAGGCATCTTAGATGCCAACAAGTTGACCGGACCAAACTATGTGGACTGGTTGAGGAATTTAAAGATAGTACTCACTCAGGAGAAAATTTCCTATATACTTGAAACCCCTGATCTTGGAGATCTAGGGGATGATGCTACAGAAGAGGAGGTTGCCACACATAAGATGTGGAAAAATGACAGTGTGACTGTCAAATGTATCATACTTGCCTTTATGAACAATGAATTACAGAGGCAACATGAAGGTATGGACACTCAATCCATACTTCTCAATTTAAAAGAGTTGTATGGAGAACAAAGCAGGACTGCTAGGTATGAGAT
Source organism: Phoenix dactylifera (assembly GCF_009389715.1). Taxonomy (NCBI): domain Eukaryota; kingdom Viridiplantae; phylum Streptophyta; class Magnoliopsida; order Arecales; family Arecaceae; genus Phoenix; species Phoenix dactylifera. The sequence goes on from NW_024067811.1 coordinate 23,241, forward strand.
ATCTAAGCAGTTGTTTCGTGCTAGAATGAATGAAGGAACTCCAGTGCAAAACCATGTTCTTATGGTTATAGACTTGATCACCAGATTAAGTCAATTAGGTTTTGCTATGGATAGTGAGCTCAGTCAGGATTTGATCCTGCAATCACTGCCTGATTCATTCTCTCAGTTTGTTGTGAACTTTCACATGAACAAGCTGAACACCTCCCTGCCCGAGCTGTTAAATATGCTCAAAACAGCTGAAGGGCATATTAAGAAGGATAAAGGTCCACTCCTTCTTATAAATAGCACCTCTATGAGGAAATCGGGAAATAAGGGTTCTAAGAAACGATTGAACCCCAAGAGTAGCATCAAAAAGAAAAAAGGAAAGAAAAACTCCGGATCAAGTACCTGTTTTCATTGTGGCAAAGCTGGCCACTGGAAAAGGAATTGCAAGAGTTTTCTTGCAAGTATGAAGATCGATGCAAGAGTTGCATCAAAAGGTATGTTTATGTTACATGCCAACTTGTCATTAAGTTCTTCAAATTCAAATTCATGGGTATTGGATACCGGCTGTGGTTTTCACATTTGCAAATCTTTGCATGGACTACAGAAAATTAAAATTTTGAAGAAAGGTGACTTCGAGCTGTATGGCGCTGGAGGAGAGTCCATCCAGGCTGAAGCTGTTGGAACCTACAACTTGGAATTGCCTTCGGAAAAGCTCCTACAATTAGAAGATTGTTATTATATGCCCAAAATTATTAGAAATGTAATTTCCATTCCTTTGTTGTTAAAGAAAAGTTTTGAAATTAATGGAAAGGGCAATGGTTGCTCTATTTATTTTTCTAATAAGCATCTTTGCAATGGCATTATGGAAAATGGTCTTCTAGTTTTATTACTTAATGACAATGTCTTTCATATTAATAAAAGCAATAAAAGAAAGAGAGAGGAAGTGAATAATACCCTCCTTTGGCATTGCCGACTTGGTCACATAAGCGAATCAAGAATTAACAAGTTATACAAAGAAGAGTTCTTTGATCCTTATGATTATGAATCATTAGGAACTTGTGAATCTTGTCTTATGGGAAAAATGACCAAGTCTCCATTCACTGGACATGGAGAAAGGGCAAGTGAGTTATTAGGACTTATACATACAGATGTATGTGGTCCTATGACAACTCCAGCTAGAGGTGGATACTCTTACTTCATCACATTCACTGATGATTTATCAAGGTTCGGATTTGTGTATCTTATGAAACATAAATACGAAGCCTTTGATAAGTTTAAAGAGTATCAAAGTATGGTTAAAAAACAAACCGGAAAGTGTATTAAAATCCTTCGATCTGATCGAGGAGGTGAATACCTTTCTAGTGAATTTTTAAATCATCTTAAAGAAAAGGGCATTCTCTCTGAATGGACACCTCCGTATACGCCACAACTAAATGGTGTAGCTGAACGGAGGAATCGTACTCTATTAGATATGGTAAGGTCCATGATGTGCTTTACAGATCTTCCTATTTCCTTCTGGGGTTATGCCTTAGAAACTGCAACATATGTGCTAAACAGGATACCTTCAAAATCTGTATCTAGTACTCCATATGAGATATGGAGAGGTAGAAAGCCAAATCTTAAATATTTTAAAATATGGGGCTGCCAAGCATATGTCAAAAGAAATTTTGGACATAAGCTAAGTGCTAGATCAGATAAATGTACATTTATAGGTTATTCCAAAGAAAGTATTGGATATCTCTTCTATCACCCTACCGAACAAAAGGTATTTGTTAGTAGGCATGCCACTTTCTTAGAAAAAGAGTTTATCTTAGAAAAGGGCAGTGAAAGAAGAATTGAACTTAATGAAGTTCAAGACCTACAAATAGAAACACAAGAAATTCTTCAACCAGATGTACCCATTGATGAAGTACAACCACAACACACATCTCCTCTCCAAAGGTCAGATAGAGTGCGAAATGCACCTAAGAGTGATGACCCAAAGATTGATTCATAGATTGATTTTGATGATCACAAAACCTTGAAGTATAGATACTAATGTTTATGTTGCAAGGAGAAAGATATTTATTTTGCAAGGAACATAGCAAGTTGGGAGAACACAAGAAGGCCTCCAAAGCTCTCAAGTTGGAAGAAAGCTACAATTTATTGGCCCAAGCTTAAAGTTCAAAGGATTCAAATTGGAGGAGTAAAATCAAAGAAAAAAATTCAAAAGAATAGTCTTCGAGTCGACTCCTGAGGAATTCGAGTCGACTCCAATGTTTACCGAGTCGACTCCGGGGAAGTATGAGTCGACTCCTAGGAGTCACAGGCAGAAAAGTCAGAGAGCAGTTTTCGGGTCTGAGATTCGAGTCGACTCCAGTGGAACGCGAGTCGACTCCGATGGTTGGTAGGTCGACTCCAAAGAAAGCAAGAGTCGACTCTCAGCGGAACACAAGGAAAAAGTCAGAGAGCATTTTTGGGACTCTGAGATTCGAGTCGACTCCCGCATTGCACGAGTCGACTCCGAGACTCCGCGACCATCAACAGACAGAAAACCAAGTTACTGCCTCTGAGATTCGAGTCGACTCCCAGACAGCTCGAGTCGACTCCAAGGCAGCGCTACACCAAGATGGCAGAAGGCTGTGTTTCGCAAACTGAGAGCCGAGTCGACTCCAAGGAAGTTCGAGTCGACTCCAAGACTGGACGAGCCAAAAGACAGAGGATCGGGAGTTCGGGCTCTGAGATTCGAGTCGACTCCCAGGACAGTCGAGTCGACTCGAGAGGACAAAATTCAAAATTGGATCCACGGACTTCAGTGGATGAGCCGACTCCGAAATTGCCAGGTCAGCTCCAGAAGTTGGCGAGTCGACTCCAGGTTAAGCCGAGTCGACTCCCAGTCAAGGCATGCACTTTAATTCAAATTTGGAACAGTGGCCGAGTCGTCTCCAGTAAAGCACGAGCCGACTCCTGCAACAGGCGAGTCGACTCCTGATCGCGCGAGTCGACTCCGATCCCAACGGTAATATTGTCAGGAAGTGCAGACTGTGTCCAACGGCTCTATTTTTGTCTCTAACGGCTATATTCTTGTTTCCACGCCATCTAAAGCTATAAAAACAAGAAGAGAGCTAGGGGAGAAATCATGGAAGTGGGAGAGATCATCTAGGAAAGAGATCTCAAAGAGATTACAAAGAAAATCTCCCATAAGCACAAAAGGGCCATCCAAAACGAAATAGAGAGAAGAAGAGCAACCAAGTGAATCCGAAAGCTTCCTCTCCATCCGTGTGCTGCCTCGGAGATCCTCTACTTCATGCTAAATCAGAGGAGGATCAAGTAAAGAAGAAGCCGAGCTCCTCCATCTTCAAAAACTTGTTTGAGGGCTTCTCTTTACTCTATTTGTTTATATTGTCATATTTGCTTGTTTAAGAAGCTTTGATTTGTTTTTATTCTTTGTTTTAATATCTTGTAACTTGATTCAATCAAGGGATTGAATCAAGGAGTTAAAGGTTTGTTGGTGAGCCAAAGAAAAAACCAACGGTGTAAGGTTTGTTGGTGAGCCAAAGGGAAAACCAACGGGATTAAGGTTTGTTGGTGAGCCAAAGGGAAAACCAACTGTGTTAGGTTTGTTGGTGAGCCGAGGGTAAAACCAACGTGTAAGGGTTTGATTGTGAGCCCGGGAAAACAATCGGGGTTGGTTCTAGTCGGTGAGCCTGGGAAAACCGACCGAGTTCGTTGTGCGCTCGTAAAACAACAAGTTGGGTTGTGAGCTTGTAAAACAACCGGCTGTAATCGGTAGGATTATAGTGAAATTCCCAAGGGGTCTTGGGGAGTGGATGTAGGTGCTGGGGTGCACCGAACCACTATATGTCCTTTGTGTTTGTAATGCCTCTAGTTATTGTCTAACTAACACACTTACTTACTTAGATAAATTGCTTGCTTAATTCTTATCCGCACATCCTTTAGTTGCAAGCATATTTAATCAAGTCGAAGTCTATACATCAAACCCTTGCTAAGTTTAACTTTCACTGTGCATCTATACAACTTAGCATAGTTAATCAAAAAGTTTTAGAAGTAGCATAAAAGTTTTGAAAGACCCAATTCACCCCCCCTCTTGGCTTGTATCTACTGGGCAACAAGTGGTATCAGAGCAGGTGCTCTAAGTTTAATCATTGATCTCACGATCAAGAGCCAAAGATCATGACAACTCAAATAGATAGTTTTCTAGGAGAAGGACATTCAATTAATACACCTCCACTATTTAATGGCATAAACTATACACATTGGAAAATACGCATGCGCATCTTTATTCAATCACAAAACTATTACTTATGGAAAATCATAATAAATGATCTTCACATACTCTCTCAAACTTTTAATGAAAAGGACTTAGCACAATTGAATGCTGATGCTATGAACATATTATATTGTGCTATTCAAGAAACAAAGTTTAATGAAATTTCTGCATGCTTATCTGCTAAGGAGATCTGGGATACTTTAGAAAATATTTATGATAAATCTCAGATTAGCTCTCATGTGCTTCAATTACATTCTAACAATGAGACTGCAGAAAAAGGTGTTGAATCTCTCACCTCAGTCGAGTCGACTCCAAGTATTTCAGAGTCGACCCTCAAGATAACCGAGTCGACTCCAATAAGGTTCGAGTCGACTCCGAGGCAAATCAGCTTCCTAAAGACAAAGAAAAAGAGGAAGCAAGAAGAAAGGAAGAAAGAGATAAAAAGGAAGAAAGCCTTGACCAAGAAAGAGTCAAGCCAAAAAATAAAGGTTAGGAGCAACAATGATGATATTAGCTCCAAGAAACTACAAGAGGTAACTGACTTGTGCTTTATGGGACAAGAAGACAAGGTAAAATCTGAATCTACTCTTACCTCAAATGATTTTCAAGAAGAATTCTCTTATGATGAATTATTAAATGCTTTTCATGAGTTGTATAGTGAATGTAGAAAATTAACTGTAAAGAATAAAAATCTTAAGAAACTAAATTCTGAAAATGAAAGCTTAAGGTCATTTTCAGAAGAATTGATTCAGAAAAATCATAGCTTAATTAAAGAAAATCAAAACTTAAATAAAGAAATTAACCAATTAAGATGTTTTATTAACAAATTCACTGTAAGTTCAGAAAGATTAAAAATGATGTTTGAAAGCCAACATGCTGATTTTGATAAATCAAAATTTAGCTTGACTCCTTCACTTAGCCATAAATCTCTAGAGAAAAAGGTTATCAATTTACCAAGCAAACCATTAAATAAGATAACTTATTTCAAAAATGAAAAGGATGGGAATAACAACTTTACCTATCGTTCTAGTATAATTAAATCAAATGGTAAAGTTATTACTATTAAACAGATATGGGTTCCAAAAGGAACCATATGTCCTAACTCTCAAGGACTCAAGCAAGCTTGGGTACCCAAAATGAGAAAATGAGGATGTACACATAGGTGTACCAAGGTACCTATGGAACATAAAGAAACTTAAAAAGTTATTAACAAAAAAATAATAATGAAATCAGTAATTCTTGCATCTCATCATTATTTGTGCTTTAGTATTTGATATGATTTGCTAGTAGTGATCAATTTTATGATATAGAAAATACTTTTGGAAATATAATCAAATCACTTCATTTTATAGTATACTTTACTCACTATTGGATAAGTTGCTAAATGATTAATCAATTTGTTGCTGGTGGTCCAAACCGTGAACGATTGGCACTGCGGTGTGAACGGGGTTCCGTCTGAGTTGTCTTGGTTGGTGTTGGCTGCGCTCCACCTTCCGCCAAGAAACCTGCAAACAAGCCTTGCACCACCACCAGGGTGGTGATGGCCCTCCGACGGTCAAGTCAGAGGAGATTGGAGGAGGAGGAGAGGTGATAATCGCAAGTAAGAGAGTGCTCTGGGAGATATTGCTCACCTCCCCCCTTTCTCCCCCCAGCCGCATATATACCTGGCTGGGGGGTCTCTCAGGGGGGTTCGTTATCGTGGGGCACGATGGTGTGGCCACTGACATGGCCGTTACAGGGCGTCGTGGAGCAGCACCGGGTACGGCCACGTCAGGGCATAGTGGGGCTCCGCTTTGTACGGCTGATGCAGGAGATCGTGGAGCAGCATCAGATACAGCCGTTGCAGGGAGTAGTGGAGCAGGAGGCCGCGGCGTGCCTCTGGGGAATAGCCTGTCGTTATCAAGAGATCTCCGACTCGGGGTCGGAGCGCTGGATCAAGGGGCAGCCGACTCGGGGTCGGGCTGCGGAGCCGAGGATATCCGACTCGGGGTCGGATTGCTGGATCAAAGGGCAGCCGACTCGGGGTCGGGCTGCGGAGCCGAGGATATCCGACTCGGGGTCGGATTGCTGGATCAAAGGGCAGCCGACTCGGGGTCGGGCTGCGGAGCCGAGGATATCCGACTCGGGGTCGGATTGCTGGATCAAAGGGCAGCCGACTCGGGGTCGGGCTGCGGAGCCGAGGATATCCGACTCGGGGTCGGATTGCTGGATCAAAGGGCAGCCGTAGTCTTCCTGGGCGCGCGTGCCGGTCACGTGGGGCATGGCGGCTTATTTCCCCCGTAACAGTAGCCCCCCACTTCCGAGCCTGGAACCAGAAGGGGAACAGGTGAAGGGAGTGATGTTTCGGGATTGCCGCCGTTCCTCGGAGAGGCGCGCGCGCTTCGAGCTCCCCGCCCTTTTTATGGCGTATGGCGGTTATTGCTGACCCGGCAGTCTGAGGATTTCGGCGGACATCCTTCCTTAATGGTGTCGATTCGCCTTTGGGGCGCGAGCGACCCTTCGGCAGCCAGGCGTCCTCTGGCGTCATTGAGGCGTCACTTGCCTTTCCGCCTATTTAATCGGGGGCCTTTCCCCGTCCGTCTTCTTCTTTACAGATATTTTCAAGTTTCCCCTTTGCGCCGCTGTTGCTGCCGTCGGACTGTTCGCTCGTTTCTCCTTTGGCGCTCTCGGAGCCGCTCTTACCTCTTTTCCGGTGAGTTTTCCCCATTCTTCAGCTTAGGGCTCTCCATACTTTCCCCTCTTATACTAGTGTACTCCAGTCGCTCCGGTCTTTCCCCCCTTCCTGTCCCCGTCCTGACCGTAGGTTTATTGGCCATTAGGAATGGGCGAAGTGAGGGCAGACCAAATTAAGTCGGAGCTGGTCGCCACAGACTTAGACAGACTCGTGGCTCGGTACCACCTTCCCGAGGCCTGCAACGCCACGCTCCCGGGGCCTGAGGAGAGGATGTCCCATCCTCCTCCAGGGAAGATCGCCATCAATGAGGGCATTCTCCAGGCCGGGTTCCGCTTTCCCCCTTCGAACTTGGTCATGCAGGTGCTACGGGGTTTAAGAGTGGCACCGACGCAACTGGTGCCGAACTCGTGGCGGGCCCTGACGGTCTTCCAGGTTCTCTGCCGTATGCACGAGATCCCCGCCACCCTGAATGTTTTTTGGGAGTTCTACAGCCTGAGCGGCCACCCCCAGGACAAAGGGTGGTGGTGCTTCGCAGCGCGGCGAGGATGCGGCCTTGTCAAGGAGGCTCCTACCTCCATTCACAAATGGAAGGAGCGCTTCTTTTTTGTTGATGCAGATCCCTCTTGGGAAATCAGGGCGACCTGGGAGACCCCGATGAAGTCTCCGATCGGCCTATCGAGACTGTCAAGGGAGGAGTCCGATGGCTTGGCCGCCTTGAAGGGGTTGGTTGCCGAGGGCCAGCTCCCCCCGGTGGCCCGCCTTATTTCCGAGGATACTTTGGTGAATGTCGGTCTGAGCTCGGTCCCCACCGACCGTGAGTCCGCCACCGATTCTTTCTTGACTTTTTTCCTTCTTTCGTCCCGTTCTTTCCTTTGGTTTCTCCGTCTCCGACTATCCCGTCCTTTTTGCAGAGATCGACGACGTCATGCGGTCGGTGAAGACAAAGGCTGTTGGTAGGGCGTCCCTGCTGGAAGCAGCCCAGAGGAGGAAACGAGCTCTTCCGAGCGGGGCCCCACCGGCGAAGAAGTCCCGTAAGGAGGTGCCTCCGACGCCGACCGACGAGTCCGGGCCCACCGATCAGGGAGACGTCGTGGGCACGGACCGGCAGCTGACGCTGTATCAGCCCTCCGGTGGTAAGATTGCCGCTACTCCGGAGGTATCATCCGAGCCTGCCCGAGACGGACGGGTCGGACGTGATCGGTCCCCGACCCGGCCTTCGACTCGGTCGGCTCCTGATGACTCGAGGAGGGACGCGCCGAGGCCCCGACCGAGCGGGACCCTATCAATTCCTGGGGTGACCCCCGCCCCGAGCGCGATCGGCCGGACTCTTCCCCAGGCGATGGATAGGGGTAAGGCTGCAGAACCACCGTCCGGCTCTGGGGAGAAATCGGGGTCTGCCTTCACTACCGATGGCGCCCGAAATCTCATCGAAACAGTGCTGCTGGAGAAGGACCGTCGGCGGGTCCGGGAGTTGGAGGTCTCTGACGTTGGGGCTGCCAGCTGTGTCTGTCTTATGTCGGTGAGTGTTCTTCTGGCCGCTTTTCACCATTTATTGGCTCTGTTGTTCTCCGCCTGACTCCCTTATTTTTCCTATTTCTTAGCTCGCCCAGTACATGATCCGTCTGGAGGAGTGCTACAAGGAACAGGCGGGGCTTCTGGCGAAGGCCGAGGACCGGCTGAAAGCAGTGGAAAAGGGAGGCCAGGCTGTGGCAGGCAGGACAACCGGGGACTTCGAGGCGAGGCTCCGGGAGGCCGAAGAGCGGGCACTCGGCTTTGCTGCCCTCGAGAGGCAGCTGTTGGAGGCTCAGGAGCTTGCCTTGGGTCTCGAGGGCGAGGTCAAGAAGGCGGATGAGCGGGCCGAGAAGCAGTCCCGGAAGGCTGCCGACTACCGGGAGAGGTGGGAGAAGGCCCAGCGGTCAGCCGACAACGCCCGCGACCGAATTCAGTCTCTTGAAGCTAAGCTGGGCGAATTGGAGTCGGCCTTGGAGAAGTCCCGTGCGAGCGATCAGGAGCTTCATTCGCGCCTGACGGAGGCTGAGGCTGCTCGCATTGCTGCCGAAGCGAAGCACAAGGAGGCTCGGGCTGAGCTGCTGAGGGTCTCCACCGAGGCGGAAGGCCGGATTGTGGCGAAGGTCTTGGAGGCGAAAGCCCAGATTATGGAGCGGGCAGAGGCGGCACTGGCCGAGAGGAGTGCGGAAATCGGGCGTCAGGCGGTAGAGGCTTATCGCCAGTCCGCCGAGTTCGCTCATGATATGTCGGAGGCAGTACAGACCTATCGTCAGTCCGACGAGTTTGTCCGTGACGCGTCGGACGCGGGGGCCGAAGCCTTTATCTTAGGCTTCGAGGAGGGCCTGGCAAGGGTGTCGGCTAAGTACCCCGAAGTTGACCTGAGCGAGATTTCCCTTCTCGACTCCTCTCCGGCGCCATTGCCTGCTGGTTCTCCTGCTGCTTCCCTACCTCCTGCGGACGAGCCCGACGTTCCCGACCCGGGAGTTCCTCCAAGCTGACCTCTTGTACCTTTCGTTGTCTTCTCTTTTTTTTTGTATACCGGGGTTTTGCCAAATTGTATGGGCCTCGGCCTTGAAACAATGAAAATTAATGCAAGTTGAATGTTTCTTCATCTCGCCTTCGTCCTTCTTTTTCTTTTAACTCTCGGTAGCGCCTTGCTGACTCCTGGCTCCCGAAATTCTTCCGGCGCTAGGCCAGGCATCCGAGGATTAGGCCTCAGGAAACTCTTCCGGCGCTAAGCCAGGCATCCGAGGGTTGGGCCTCGGGAAATTCTTCCGGCGCTAAGCCAGGCATCCGAGGGTTAGGCCTCGGGAAATTCTTCCGGCGCTAAGCCAGGCATCCGAGGGTTAGGCCTCAGGAAACTCTTCCGGCGCTAAGCCAGGCATCCGAGGGTTAGGCCTCGGGAAATTCTTCCGGCGCTAAGCCAGGCATCCGAGGGTTAGGCCTCGGGAAATTCTTCCGGCGCTAAGCCAGGCATCCGAGGGTTAGGCCTCAGGAAACTCTTCCGGCGCTAAGCCAGGCATCCGAGGGTTAGGCCTCGGGAAATTCTTCCGGCGCTAAGCCAGGCATCCGAGGGTTAGGCCTCAGGAAACTCTTCCGGCGCTAAGCCAGGCATCCGAGGGTTAGGCCTCAGAAAATTCTTCCGGCGCTAAGCCAGGCATCCGAGGGTTAGGCCTCAGGAAATTCTTCCGGCGCTAAGCCAGGCATCCGAGGGTTAGGCCTCAGGAAACTCTTCCGGCGCTAAGCCAGGCATCCGAGGGTTAGGCCTCAGGAAACTCTTCCGGCGCTAAGCCAGGCATCCGAGGGTTAGGCCTCAGGAAATCCTTCCGGCGCCAAGCCAGGCATCCGAGGGTTAGGCCTCAGGAAATTCCACTCGTTGGTCGACCAAGGCTGACGCATGCCGAGGCAACTGGTCGGGGCTTCAGGCTAGTCTGCTCCCGGGATGGTCATCGGGTTAGCCTGGCATCCGAGGGCCGAGCCTCGGGACCTTCCACTCGTTGGTCGGCCAAGGCTGGCGCAAGCCGAGGCGACCGGTCGGGGCTTCCGGCTAGTCTGCTCCCGGGATGATCATCGGGCTAGCCAGGCATCCGAGGGCCGTCAAGCCTCAGGAAATTCCGCTCGTTGGTCGGCCAAGGCTGGCGCAAGCCGAGGCGACCGGTCGGGGCTTCAGGCTAGTCTGCTCCCGGGATGATCGTCGGGTTAGCCTGGCATCCGAGGGTTGTCAAGCCTCAGGAAATTCCGCTCGTTGGTCGGCCAAGGCTGGCGCAAGCCGAGGCGACCGGTCGGGGCTTCAGGCTAGTCTGCTTCCGGGATGATCGTCGGGTTAGCCTGGCATCCGAGGGTTGTCAATCCTCAGGAAATTCCGCTCGTTGGTCGGCCAAGGCTGGCGCAAGCCGAGGCGACCGGTCGGGGCTTCAGGCTAGTCTGCTCCCGGGATGATCGTCGGGTTAGCCTGGCATCCGAGGGTTGTCAATCCTCAGGAAATTCCGCTCGTTGGTCGGCCAAGGCTGGCGCAAGCCGAGGCGACCGGTCGGGGCTTCAGGCTAGTCTGCTCCCGGGATGATCATCGGGTTAGCCTGGCATCCGAGGGCCGAGCCTCGGGGCATTCCGCTCGTTGGTCGGCCAAGGCTGGCGCAAGCCGAGGCGACCGGTCGGGGCTTCAGGCTAGTCTGCTCCCGGGATGATCGTCGGGTTAGCCTGGCATCCGAGGGTTGTCAATCCTCAGGAAATTCCGCTCGTTGGTCGGCCAAGGCTGGCGCAAGCCGAGGCGACCGGTCGGGGCTTCAGGCTAGTCTGCTCCCGGGATGATCATCGGGTTAGCCTGGCATCCGAGGGCCGAGCCTCGGGGCATTCCGCTCGTTGGTCGGCCAAGGCTGGCGCAAGCCGAGGCGACCGGTCGGGGCTTCCGGCTAGTCTGCTCCCGGGATGATCATCGGGCTAGCCAGGCATCCGAGGGCCGTGCCTCGGAAAATTCCGCTCGCTGGTCGTGCGCTTGTCGCTCGCTGCCCGACGGGGTTTCTCCGTGGCCAGCCGCGATCATGTTTCTCCTTTTCTCTAAGCGTTGCCTGGGGGAACACGAGAAGGGCATTAAACGCTAATTAATGCGTTACCTGGGAAATCGGATCACCAGCTGCTGCTTGCGAGGAGTGTTAGTTGAGCGGCCGCGATACGCGGGTTCTTCGAGGAGGATACGGCCTGGGCGCGAGCGGAGATATGTGGACCTAGGGGTACATGACACCCGGATTGTCCTGCACAAAGAATGCGGTTTAAGGAGAATGACGCTTAGGAAATCGCGGGGAGATACGCCTCGGGAGTCGGAATGGCTCCGGTTTCAATGCGCCTGCATTTATTGGAGCCACCCGCATCGGAACGACCAGGGGGCCGCAGTTTCGGCTATAAATACAGGTGCAGGTACGATGGAGTTTGCCAAGCCGGAGCTGTTCAGGTTGCCATGGATCGCGGACCTCCTCCTTGGCATATGACTGAGAGACTCCTGTTGAAGGAAAGGGGAGACGCTCCCCTTGCGACTTCAGCCAACTAGCCGTTTCATCTGGGATCAACAAGGAGGGTCTTCCCGGCGGAGCTCCGCTCTAGGCGTTTCATCCGGGATCAGATCTCCCCTCCTTGAAGTTCAGCCTCCCGATTGAGCTCTGCACCAGACGCTCAGTCCGGGACCGCGCCTCCATATGCTCTTCCCCCTCGTATTCCTTCTCTTTCCTACCACTGGGGAGGATGGGAATATCCTTTGGAGGCGGCGTTCCCCTGGGGGCAGCGGGAGCTTCTTCTGCGGCGGCTCCTCGTCTTTTTGGTGAGGTGCTGGATGGCGCCTCTGGTTAGAAGCACCCACTTCCGGTGGGATTGCAGCTGCTTTGGGTTGAGGGTTTGGGATCCTCGGTCCTCAGCTCCACAGATTCTCCACCTCTTCTTTGCTTTCTTTACTCCCTAATTCCCCTCTGGGAATTCCTTGTAATCACACGAGCACGCCATTGTAACCAGAAATTATTGAAATGAAAAGTGTTGCACCTTTTCAAATTGTCTTTCTGGCCTTGTTGTTCTATTGGTAATACATCCGCAGGTTAGCAGAATTCCAGCCCCTTGGAATTTCTCGGCCGTCTAGGGCTTCCAACTGGTAGGAGCCAGGTCGGTTTACCCAACGAACTTTATACGGGCCTTCCCAATTCGGCGCTAGCTTCCCACCTTCCGTAGGTTGAGATGCCTTAGCTCGCCTCAGCACCAGATCTCCAATTCTGAAAAGCTTCGGTCGGACTTTGGAGTTGTAATATCGGGCCACCCTCCGCTGATACATTGCCATCCGAACCTGCGCCATTTTCCTTGCTTCTTCCAAGAGATCCAGGTTCCCTCGGAGTTGCTCCGAGTTGGCCTCGGGTCGGTGTGCGGCTACCCGAGGTGAGGGAAGTCCGAGCTCTACGGGGACAACGGCTTCCGTGCCATAGGTTAGGCTGAAAGGCGTCTCCCCGGTAGGAGTCCGATGCGTGGTCCGATACGCCCAAAGGACATTCTCAAGTTCCTCGACCCAAGCTTGCCCCGTCCGTCCGATCCGCGCTTTGATACCTTGGAGGATTGTCCGATTTGTGACCTCGGCCTCGCCGTTGGTTTGGGGATGCGACACGGACGTGAACCGATGTTCGATCCCGAACTCCTCGCAGAAGTCTCGGAAATGCTTGTTATCAAACTGTCGACCGTTATCCGAGATGAGGACCCGAGGTACCCCAAATCGGACGATGATGTTCTTCTTTACGAACTTCCGGACTTGCGCCTCCGTGATGGTGGCCAGTGGCTCTGCCTCCACCCACTTGGTGAAGTAGTCGATGGCGACAATCAAAAATTTCCGCTGGGCCGAAGCGATGGGGAATGGTCCGAGGATATCCATTCCCCACTGTGCAAAGGGCCAGGGGGCGGTGATTGGCGCCAAGGGAACAGAGGGGACTCTCTGGATGTTGGCGTGGCGCTGGCAGGCGTCGCATTTCCGTACGTGATCCTTTGACTCTTCCAATAAGGTCGGCCAATAGTAGCCTTGCCTCATGATCTTATGTGCCAGGGACCTAGCCCCCAGGTGCGATCCGCAGATGCCTTCGTGGACTTCGCTGAGGGCGTAAGCCGCTTCCGAAGGGCGGAGGCACCTTAAGAGGGGGGCGGTGAACGAGGTCCGATACAGCCTCCCTTCGTAGAGTACGTAGTGGGCGGACTTCATAACAAGTCGCCGAGCTTGATCTTCATCTTCGGGGAGGATCCCTTCGGCGAGGTAAGCTACAAGCGGGTCCATCCAAGATGGTTCCGGATCAATTGCCATTACCGCTTCAGCCTCGCCGATGCTCGGGGCATCTAGGGTCTTCAGGTATATCGCCCTTGACAAGTTGTGTGCCTCAGCGCCCACCAAGCGGGACAACCTGTCGGCCCTAGCATTTTCGCTCCTTGGGACCTGCTGAATGTCAATACTGCCGAGGTCGGGAATGAGTGCTTGCACCTTCCGGACGTAGCTCTGCATGGTCGGGCTCCGTGCCTCGAACTCCCCTCGAACCTGCCCGACCACCAGCTGGGAGTCGGTGAAGACCTTCAGACGCCGGATGCCGAGCTCCTTGGCGAGTTTGAGTCCCGTGACTAGGGCCTCGTACTCCGCCTCATTGTTGGTCACTGGAAATCCGAACCTCAAGGCATACTCGGCTATCACTCCATCAGGATTGGTAAGGACCAGCCCAGCCCTTCCACCTTCAGGGTTCGACGACCCGTCAATGTGGAGCGTCCAGATCGGGAGATCGAGGCTGGGTGTTTCCGGCGGCCTAGGTTCCGTCTCCTGCACAGTGCACTCAGCGAGAAAGTCCGCGAGCACCTGGGCCTTGATGGCGGGCCGGGGCTGGTAGCGGATGTCGAACTCACCAAGTTCTACTGCCCACTTCACCAGCCGTCCCGCATTCTCAGGATTGCTGAGGATCTGCCGCAGTGGTTGATCGGTCAAAAGGGTGACAGAATGAGCCTGGAAATAGGGGCGAAGCCTCCTGGTCGCAGTCAGCAGCGCGAAGGCGATCTTTTCAGCCTTCGTGTACCGCGTCTCGGCATCCCGGAGGACTCGGCTGGTGTAGTACACGGGCTTCTGAAGTTTTGCCTCTTCCCGAACCAGTACTGCGCTGACTGCGGTTGGGGAGACCGCCAAGTAAAGGTAGAGCATCTCCCCCTCTTGCGGCTTGGACAGCAGGGGAGGAGACGCCATGTACTCCTTGAGCTGGTCGAACGCCACTTGACATTCAGCCGTCCAGAGGAAGTCTTTCGGGCGCTTCAACACCTTGAAGAACGGTTGGCAGCGTTCGGCCGATTTTGCCACAAATCGTCCGAGCGCGGCGACCCTCCCAGCGAGCTCCTGAACCTCCTTCACTTTGGTCGGAGGGGACATATCTTGGATGGCCTTGATTTTGTCCGGGTTGGCCTCGATCCCCCGCTGGTTGACAATGAAGCCGAGGAACCTCCCGGCCGAAGCACCAAAGGCGCACTTCGCTGGGTTTAGCTTCATACGAAACTTCCGCAAGGTGGCGAAGGTCTCCTCCAGATCCGCAATGTGCTGATCCGCATGGCGGCTCTTTACCAGCATATCGTCCACGTACACCTCCATGTTCCGGCCGATCTGCTCCTTGAAGATTTTATTGACGAGGCGCTGGTAAGTAGCGCCAGCGTTCTTCAGACCGAAGGGCATTACCTTGTAACAGTACAGCCCCCTGTCTGTTATGAAGGCCGTTTTCTCCTCGTCCTGTGGAGCCATCATTATTTGGTTGTAGCCGGAGAAGGCGTCCATGAAAGACAGCAGCTGATATCCGGAAGTCGCGTCGACCAGTTGGTCTATTCGCGGGAGCGGAAAGCTATCCTTGGGGCACGCCTTGTTCAGGTCGGTGTAGTCGACGCACATCCTCCACTTCCCGCTCGCCTTCCGGACAAGTACGACGTTTGCCAGCCACTCGGGGTAGCTCACTTCCCTTATGAAACCTGCCTCCAAGAGTTTGTCTACCTCCTGGTCGACCACCCGGATCCGATCCGGGGCACAGTGTCTCTTCTTTTGCTTTACTGGTCGATGGGTCGGGTCGACGTTGAGGGCGTGAGAAATGACCTCCGGGTCGATCCCAGGTACATCGGCCGCCGACCAGGCAAACACATCAGCATTGGCTCGGAGGAATTCCACTAACCGGAGCCGAGCTTCCAAGTCGAGGTTGGCACCGACCCGGACCGTGCGGTCCGGGCGGCCTTCTTCGAGGGGAACTTCGATTACGCCCTCGGCCGGCTCCCCGTGCCGCAAGGCCACTTCGTCTCTGGCGTCAAGGGACTCGACGCTTAGGGCCTCCATGGGCTTCTTCCCTTTGAGAGTTGCTAGGAAACACTGCCGTGCGGTTGGTTGGTCACCTCGGACCTCTCCAATCCCGGCCGCCGTGGGGAACCGCATGAGCAAATGGTAGGTAGAAACCACCGCGCGAAGGGCGTTCAGTCCGGGTCGTCCGAGGATAGCGTTGTAGGCCGAGGGGACACGGACGACCAAGAACCCGAGTCGCACCGTGGCTTCTGCGGGTGCAACGCCCGCAGTCACAGGCAGCTCAATGACACCTTCGGCCGAGATAGCGTCTCCAGTGAATCCTATGAGGGGGGTGGATGTTTTGTGCAACAATTGTCGGGACAAGCTCATCTTTTGGAAGGCCTCGTAATACAAAATATCAGCTGAGCTTCCACTATCCACAAGAACACGCCTTACATCATAGTTCGCCATAGTGAGAGAGATCACCATGGCGTCATCGTGGGGAGTCTGAACCCCCTTTACATCTTCATCGCAAAAAGTGATTACATTTCCGACCCGCTGCCTCTTCGCGACGGCCACTCCTGATGCTTCCGCCGAGCCCCCTGCGTTCCTCACGGGCCGAGAGCAGCCCCTAGTGATGGTGTGGATCACTCCCGCAACGGGTCGATTCTGCTCCCGAGGCTCCTGAGGGGCCGGGTCGACCGGACGCGGGCCTGCCGGGGGACGTCGGTCGTTTACATATCGACCGAGACGCCCTCGGCGAATGAGAGCCTCGATCTCGTCCCGAAGCTGGAAGCAGTCTTCGGTATCGTGGCCGTGGTCTCGGTGGTACTCACAGTACGCCCGAGAAGGCCTCCTCCCAGGGATCTTCTTCATCTGCCTCGGGACCGGGAGGTCCTCCCGCCCCTTGACCTCCATGAGGATCTGGGCCCGGGGGGCCAGGAGTGGGGTGTACCGGTTGAAGCGTCGGTGCGGAGAACGAGGGCGTGTGGCGCCGTGGTTCCTTGCTGGTGACGGGCTTCTGCGCCGGCGTTGAGGCGTCGGGCTCCTCCTCTGGGGTGCCTCTTTTCGCCTTTTCTTCCCGGGCTTTAGAGGGGCCTCGGCGGCCTCCTTGTTTCGGTGGGATGCTGCCTCCTCGGCGTCTGCATACTGGTTTGCCCGAGATAACAGCTCCGGGAAGCTCCGCGGCAGGCGTTTGTCCAGGGAGAAGGTGAGTCTGCCCTTCCGGAAGCCACGCTTCAGGGCTGAGAGAGCCACTTCCTGGCTCAGGTTCCGGACCTCCAGTGTAGCCTTGTTGAAGCGGGTGAGATAATCCCGCAGGCTTTCTCCCTCGTTTTGCCGGACATCAAAGAGGGAGTCGGAGACCAGTCGCCGCCTGCTACTAACGGCGAAATGGCTGATGAAGAAGCGGGTGAACTGGTCGAAGGACTGGATGGAGTTAGCCTCCAGGCCGGCGAACCATGCCCTTGCCGGGCCACGGAGGGTCGCCGGGAAGGCCTTGCAGAGGAGCGGATCCGATGCTCCATGGAGGAGCATAAGAGTCCTGAAACTCTCCACGTGGTCCCGCGGGTCCGCCGCCCCGTCGTAGGGTTCGATCGCCGGCATTTTGAACCCCGGCGGGTTCGAGGTCCGCAGGATCCTCGAGGCAAGCGCCGGCTGGGAGGAGATCTCCAAGTCAGCGAAGGGATCTTTGGAGTGGCCCTTCAGGACCTGGAGTTGTCTGTGGAGATCGTCCACCCGCCGGTCCAGAGAGCGCGACCGGTGGGTGGGGGACAAGGAGCGGCGCGAGGGGGACCGACTGGAGTGCGGGCCCCTCGAGGACTGGGGTGTCTGAGAACGCGCCCGGGTCCGCCTCTCGTACCCCGCACAGCTCCGATGAGAAGGTCTTGGCAGAATGGACCGTACTCGAGAATCCTCCTCGCGCCGGCGCTCCTCTCCATGGGAGAGGAAGGAGCGCGGGTTGTGAGGAAGAGGCGAGTGCTCGGGGGGCAGCGGCTCCTGAGCCCGTTGCGGCACCCGAGAGATCACACCCTGCAGATTCTGCACTGCCTCCGCGAGGGTGCGAACCTGCTGGGCTAGCTGGTTGAACTGAGCAGCTTCGACCGTCTGAATGGGAGAAGGGGCGGTGGAGTGCTGCTGAGAGTGCGTTGGGGACGCAGCAGCCTCTCGGCCGGAGGCGCGAGAGGCTCCGCGACCGGAAGCATTGGAAGCTCCACGACCACCTCGCCGTGCCATTACGATCGTTCTAAGATTCGGGCCCTCCTTCTAGCGCCAACTGTTGCTGGTGGTCCAAACCGTGAACGATTGGCACTGCGGTGTGAACGGGGTTCCGTCTGAGTTGTCTTGGTTGGTGTTGGCTGCGCTCCACCTTCCGCCAAGAAACCTGCAAACAAGCCTTGCACCACCACCAGGGTGGTGATGGCCCTCCGACGGTCAAGTCAGAGGAGATTGGAGGAGGAGGAGAGGTGATAATCGCAAGTAAGAGAGTGCTCTGGGAGATATTGCTCACCTCCCCCCTTTCTCCCCCCAGCCGCATATATACCTGGCTGGGGGGTCTCTCAGGGGGGTTCGTTATCGTGGGGCACGATGGTGTGGCCACTGACATGGCCGTTACAGGGCGTCGTGGAGCAGCACCGGGTACGGCCACGTCAGGGCATAGTGGGGCTCCGCTTTGTACGGCTGATGCAGGAGATCGTGGAGCAGCATCAGATATAGCCGTTGCAGGGAGTAGTGGAGCAGGAGGCCGCGGCGTGCCTCTGGGGAATAGCCTGTCGTTATCAAGAGATCTCCGACTCGGGGTCGGAGCGCTGGATCAAGGGGCAGCCGACTCGGGGTCGGATTGCTGGATCAAAGGGCAGCCGTAGTCTTCCTGGGCGCGCGTGCCGGTCACGTGGGGCATGGCGGCTTATTTCCCCCGTAACACAATTTATTAAAAATAACTCTATGAATTCTCTATATGCTTGATTGAGAGTTTTTTATCCATGGCATTATTGTTTATTGATCATAGATATGATAATGTGTACTTGGTGTGCTTTTGAATATATGCACTATGAATACCAAGATTAAAGAAACCATCTTTGGCATATAAAATCAACTCATGCTAGTATGTACTTAATCTCAAAAGACCTTGCCATTGGCTTACTTAGATTATCTTCTGAAAGGTCAAAGTTTGCTATGCATGCTAACTAAGGAAACAAACAAAAATCAATTTCTAAATTGTTGTTTCCATCACTAAGTTTTCAAAAGCTTACATTGGATTTGTTCTTGGCAAATAAAATTAAAATATTTTCTGTATTTGCTAAATCATGTAAAAATGTTTCAAATGATAAAGGTTTCCAAACTGTGAAGATAAAGAGTATCATGGCACAATGTTGAAAACCAAAATCCTGATAAAGTTTATACAGAAATTAATTATTTCAGCACCAAGGACACCTTAAGTAAAATAGGATTAATAGAATCTTTGAAGAATTGAAAAAGGCAATGTTGTGTGATAGTCATCTACTTAAATGATTTTTAAAAGCTATCATCAATACTTGTCATACATATGACTTCTATTAGATCTATTTTTGATGAAAACTTCTTTTGATCTTCTGAAAAATAGAAAATGAACTATTGCGTATCTCTCATATTTTTCAGTCGTACATGTTATGCTTGATATGTTCTCTAGAAAAGTAATGTCAAATCTAATAAAGATATTTCTATCCTTGGATATCATTCATCAAGCAATGCATATAGAACATTCATGAAAAATTCTAGTTGTAGAAGTATCAATTCATTTTATTCTTTATGAGACTAATAATGTATTATCAAAATACTAAAATCAAATTATATGGTTAATCTTTTACATATACACTTAATGATGACTACTAAAAGATTAAATCAAGAAAAGATGAAATAGATCTTGATAAAGATTCTTGCATGATTAGAAGTAAAGATCATCATTATCATGTGCTTGCTTCATGAGCTTTATATTCTGTCAAATGAATGTGTAGAATTCACTCCTATGTGGTTACTTCATTAAAAAGGAGATCTATGAAAAATAACCACCATATTTAAAAATACACATTACATATATGATAAAGCAATATGTGATTTGGAACAAGCATCAAAAGCATGATATATAAAAGCTTAAGCAACCTTTTTGATAGAAAGTAATAGTGATAAATCTATGCATCAAAAAGATGAATTTGTGATATCTTATTTGCTCAAAGTATGCACTGATGACATCATTTTTGGTTCTACTAATGAAGAGTTATATTGTAAAGTGAGTTTGAAATATGATGAATGAATTAACATCTTCTCTCAAACTCCAAATTAAGACAAACAGGAAAGAGGATCTTCATTGACCAACGTTAGTCCACAAGAAAACTCTTATAGAAGATTGGCATGAAGAAGGTATATCTATGACCCCATCTTGTAGAATTCGAAAAAGATGAGCAAAGTAGATCTATTGTGTTAAAGCTGTATTGAAGCATGATAGAATAATTATTTTATCATACAGCTAGTAGACCAAATTGTACGCTCATTATGTGACCGTGTGCAAGACTTCAATCTAATTTTAATGAATCATATTTTATTAATAACCAATAAATCATAATCTGAATTTTGATAGAAACAAACGGTTAAGATAAATTGATTAAAACTTAGTTAACATATCTTACTGATAATTATCTTAAGCAAATAGAATCTAAACTAAATTGATTTGATCTTGATAAATCTATCTATTGCCTCACATGCTTGAACTATCTTTCTATCTCTTTAGTTCAAGTGATATGTGCTTGCTAATATTTAGGCAATCTCTTGAGTAAAGTGACTCAACATGCAACTATTGTCATATCTTATATTGAGTCATCTAATTAAAAAATTATATATATGTTGGATGAATGCTTTGTATCTTAAAGATACTAATGACCTTCCTTCAAGAAAGAAAAATGAGAGATTTCAGCTTGAAGGACACCTCCACATAAGATACAAATAACTTTCACATGCAAACAAGAGAGAGGATCTTCTTCAGCCAAAAGTTCACACATAAGAAATCTAGTTTGGCTTGAAGAATATATAATGAATAAGTAATTCTAGATATCTCTCTCATAAATTAGCTTAGCAAAGTCAATAACTTTAAATCTTATTTTGACATGATTAAATTCTTTAATTATTAATTTTTGATATCATGTCTATATGTGTATTGACTGACTTATACTTTTAGAAACTGTTTCATGGTTTGCCCAAACTAAATTATTTCTTTGCCTATATCATAACCATGAAATACACAAGTATATGCTTAAAATTTTGATAACTTGTGAGAAGTTATGAATCCTTGAGCATAATGAAAATGTTGTTTGCATGATATACATATATATGATATATAAGATTATTTCTTTATTCTGCTCTTTCATGTAAATTACTTGAGAATAACAAAAGAGAGAGAGATAAAGAAAAGAAAATGGATATTATTCAAGAGAAGTAAAATCTAAGTAAAGGCAAATACTTCAATCTTAAGGAAAAGCAAAACAAGCATAATATATTCGGCACATTTGTGAGACTTGTGTGAGCATTCTTTTGGAAGGGATAAAATCCATAATTAATTACACTTAAACAGGGAGAGTTTGAAGTAAACATTTTAACCTTTCTATATTGTTCATCATAGGGATGGTGCCAATGGGGAGGCTAGTGGTAGTACCCGGCACTATTTGACCCAACTATTCGGTGTAGGTCATATTAGGGACGGCACAAGAGGGAGGCTAGTGGTAGTACCTCGTGCCCCTTTCTAACTCCACCGGATAGGAAGCAAATAGAGTATAGTGCATAAGAAAGTAAAAATGAGAGACAAAATAAATGATAATATACAAGAAAGAATCAATTCAAATTTTTAGTCACATGGAAACACACTTTAAGGATGAAATCAGTGCCAAATTGTATTTAAATAGGGGGAGTTTATTTGAAAAGAATTGATTTTGATCCTTGACATGCTTATTCTTAATATTCTAATGCATGACTTAACACATAATATATTTTGCATGTGGCATGATGCTTTAAATTATGGATTCTCAATATTTTGTAATGCTTCATGCTTGGACAATTTGATTGAATGTTTGAAATGCTACATAACATCTTTTGTTTGGTTTTATTGAAAAGAAAATTCAGATTTGTTATTCAGAATCATCGTTAAAATCTGAAAGTTAAATAAATTTGTAAAAAAAAGGAGAAGAGAAGGATATCTCTATTTAGGCAAAATGAATTGAGTTGTTTTTATCCTTCAACTTGATTAACTTTGGTATATAATGTTCTAACTCATACCAAAACTCAACATAAATACAAATACTCTGAATATACTCTTACATGTTTGAAATATGTGTTTTCAAACGTAATGATTTAAGATAAGCTACAATGTGGAAGATCCATATCTCAAATTATGACTTGAAAGCCTCTTTTGAAAATCTTTATGAAATTCAGAATCTGATTTTGTATAAAAGCTTAAACTAAATGTGATTTTTTAAATAAAGTCTTACTTTAGGAAAAACAGAATTAATTTTGATGCCTTTGGTGATTGCTCCGATACGCATCCGAAACATATCATTTCTTATCTTCAAAATATACCAATATTGGTTCAAATGATGTGTCTTTCGATGATCTTGATTGCAAACAAAAATTTCTAAATATATGATTTTATTTTGATATTAAAAAGATTTATTGTGTTTCATGTATACATTGCAAAAAAACTATGATTAAGAAATTGAGTTCTATAAATATATATACCTCAATGATCATCTATATGTTTTTTCTCCCCTACATTATTAAAGACTTCCATCAATAGAGTGAATGATCTTAAAACTAGAAATATTTCAGTTCACTCAAATGACTCTAAAAGAAAGAAAATGTAAATGCTTTTGAAAGAAATTGAGCTTCAATTGAATCATTTTCTGATTAATACTTTTATACATTTTCTCTAAGATTAGGAGAAAGCATAACTTGTTCTTAAAGGATTAGAAAGAGTGATTACTATAAATTCTGAATAATTCTAAATCACTCTACATTCTTGATATTACAGAATTTCAGTGTTATTCACGTTTATCACCAAAAATCTGAAATTCAACAATTAAAATGATTAAAGAAGAATGCATCTTTTGAGGGGGAGATTTAGATATTCAGTATCCTATCCCAAAGACACTTTATTTTGATGCATACCTTGATTTTTATGGATTGATTTTGATGAACCTCCCTATATTACAATACTTGCTTTAATTATAAGTTTATACCTTGAGATGAGTTCTATAAAGGTTGTCTTGTCTCAAACCTTGAGTCTTATGAAAATAAGCTGAAGTATATTTTTGAGATTGACAATCTTATTGAACATTATCTTAGGATTCTAAACTCTTAAATGGAATGATCAATTGAGGGGAGAAAGAAAATTTCAGAAGGAGAGGTCTTATGGCACTTAATTACATAAATCTATAGGAGAGGAAAAGAATACTAAATGAAAAGTGATCCTAATACTCTCCAATATGTATCATCTGAAATTTAAATCTGAAAATCTTTATGATACACCTTGAGGCGTGTTATTTGGTTAGTATATCTTATGCATTCACTCATGAACCAAATTACAAATCTTAAGAGCCTCTAATTTAATAAAACAGGGGGAGAACAATGTATTAAATTTTCTTGAGTATCTCTTAGAAAATCTATTTTGAACCTCACTAATGAGTTTTAATTGGCTTGCTCTTTAGAACTTCTATTTTGTGCCAATTCATCATTTTATGTATCAAATTATGCTTATTTTCTAAAGGAATAAAAGAAAGTCTTTAAAAGAGCTCAAAGGTGTATCAAAAATTGCATAAACTCATATTTTGGTATTTGTGCCCCAATGCTCTTATTATCATATAAGAACTTTGAAGTCATTAAGAATTAATGATCCAACATGATGATATGTTTTTCCAAATATATAAGTTTTTGATCTTTTACTATGAAAATTAATTAAATTGCTCTCATGTTGATAAAATACTTAATAGATTGGGCAAAAGGTCTTAAATGAACAAGCTTTCATACTTAGTGAAGAGAGGTTAGATTTCCACTCATATTTTTCTTGAATATCATTTGTGGTACTTCTTGAATTAACCTAAGGAAGATTCCACCTACACTTGATTAGAAAACTATCTGTGGTATCAAATTAAAAAACCTCTTGAATTCACACTCGATGTGTTCTGCTCTGATCTTTGTGCTTAATGTTTCACTATCTTTTTGATGTTGTCAAAAAGGGGGAGAAATATCCAAGTATATGCTATATATACTCATAATGCTTTATTACTTTGAATTGAATACAAATCAGCTTAAAATTTAAATATGTTAATTGTGTTAAGCTGATTAAATCTAAAGCATTATCATGAAGTATGTTTTTACATATATATGTTTTCTACTTCATGCAACTTAGCTATGTATTACTTCTAGAAATCAATATCTTTTATATTGCATATACTCCAAGTTTTGTCATCATCAAAAAGGGGGAGATTGATGACCCAAAGATTGATTCATAGATTGATTTTGATGATCACAAAACCTTGAAGTATAGATACTAATATTTATGTTGCAAGGAGAAAGATATTTATTTTGCAAGGAACATAGCAAGTTGGTAGAACACAAGAAGGCCTCCAAAAGCTCTCAAGTTGGAAGAAAGCTACAATTTATTGGCCCAAGCTTAAAGTTCAAAGGATTCAAATTGGAGGAGTAAAATCAAAGAAAAAAATTCAAAAGAATAGTCTTCGAGTCGACTCCTGAGGAATTCGAGTCGACTTCAATGTTTACCGAGTCGACTCCGGGGAAGTATGAGTCGACTCCTAGGAGTCACAGGCAGAAAAGTCAGAGAGCAGTTTTCGGGTCTGAGATTCGAGTCGACTCCAGTGGAACGCGAGTCGACTCCGATGGTTGGTAGGTCGACTCCAAAGAAAGCAAGAGTCGACTCTCAGCGGAACACAAGGAAAAAGTCAGAGAGCATTTTTGGGACTCTGAGATTCAAGTCGACTCCCGCATTGCACGAGTCGACTCCGAGACTCCGCGACCATCAACAGACAGAAAACCAAGTTACTGCCTCTGAGATTCGAGTCGACTCCCAGACAGCTCGAGTCGACTCCAAGGCACGCTACACCAAGATGCAGAAGGCTGTGTTCGCAAACTGAGAGCCGAGTCGACTCCAGGAAGTTCGAGTCGACTCCAAGACTAGACGAGCCCAAAAGACAGAGGATCGGGAGTTCGGGCTCTGAGATTCGAGTCGACTCCCAGGACAGTCGAGTCGACTCGAGAGGACAAAATTCAAAATTGGATCCACGGACTTCAGTGGATGAGCCGACTCCGAAATTGCCAGGTCAGCTCCAGAAGTTGGCGAGTCGACTCCAGGTTAAGCCAAGTCGACTCCCAGTCAAGGCATGCACTTTAATTCAAATTTGGAACAGTGGCCGAGTCGTCTCCAGTAAAGCACGAGCCGACTCCCTGCAACAGGCGAGTCGACTCCTTGATCGCGCGAGTCGACTCCGGATCCCAACGGTAAATATTGTCAGGAAGTGCAGACTGTGTCCAACGGCTCTATTTTTGTCTCTAACGGCTATATTCTTTGTTTCCACGCCATCTAAAGCTATAAAAACAAGAAGAGAGCTAGGGGAGAAATCATGGAAGTGGGAGAGATCATCTAGGAAAGAGAATCTCAAAGAGATTACAAAGAAAATCTCCCATAAGCACAAAAGGGCCCATCCAAAACGAAATAGAGAGAAGAAGAGCAACCAAGTTGAATCCGAAAGCTTCCTCTCCATCCCGTGTGCTGCCTCGGGGATCCTCTTACTTCATGCCAAATCAGAGGATGATCAAGTAAAGAAGAAGCCGAGCTCCTTCCATCTTCAAAAACTCGTTTGAGGGCTTCTCTTTACTCTATTTGTTTATATTGTCATATTTGCTTGTTTAAGAAGCTTTGATTTGTTTTTATTCTTTGTTTTAATATCTTGTAACTTGATTCAATCAAGGGATTGAATCAAGGAGTTAAAGGTTTGTTGGTGAGCCAAAGGGGAAAACCAATGCGTGTAAGGTTTGTTGGTGAGCCAAAGGGAAAACCAACGGATTAAGGTTGTTGGTGAAGCCAAAGGGAAAACAACTGTGTTAGGTTTGTTGGTGAGCCGAGGGTAAAACCAACGTGTAGGGTTTGATTGTGAGCCCGAAAAAATCGGGGTTGGTTTCTAGTCGGTGAGCCTGGGAAAACCGACCGAGTTTCGTTGTGCGCTCCGTAAAAACAAACAAGTTGGGTTGTGAGCTTGTAAAACAACCGGCTGTAATCGGTAGGATTATAGTGAAATTCCCAAGGGGTCCTTGGGGAGTGGATGTAGGTGCTGGGGTGCCACCGAACCACTGATATTGTCCTTTGTGTTTGTAATGCCTCTAGTTATTGTCTAAACTAACAACACTTACTTACTTAGATAAATTGCTTGCTTAATTCTTATCCGCACATCCTTTAGTTGCAAGCATATTTAATCAAGTCCGAAGTCTATACATCAAACCCTTGCTAAGTTTAACTTTCACTGTGCATCTATACAACTTAGCATAGTTATATCAAAAGTTTAGAAGTAGCATAAAAGTTTTGAAAGACCCAATTCACCCCCCCTCTTGGCTTGTATCTACTGGGCAACAAAGAGGTATGGGTTTATCATTGAGAATGATGAAGCCCACATCATCGAAAATGATGATCCTCTGACCTATTCGGAAGCTATCATGAGTAATGACTCTAACAAATTGGTTAGAAGCTATGAAATCCGAAATAGACTCTATGTATACCAACCAAGTATGGACTTTGGTTGATGCACCAGAAGGTGTTAACCCTATAGGTTGCAAATGGTCTATAAGAAGAAGATTGGAGCATATGGCCAAGTAGAAACCTACCAAGGCTAGATGGTGGCAAAGGTTTCAGGCAAAAGCAAGGAATTGACTATGATGAAACTTTTACCAGTTGCCATGCTTAAATCTATTCGGATTTTGCTTGCAATAGCTGCAACTATGATTATGAAATTTGGCAGATGGATGTCAAAACCGCCTTCCTTAATGGTTATCTTGAGGAGAGATTTACATGACACAGCCAGAAGGATTTGTCTCAAGTGGGAGAGCAAATCAAGTATGCAAGCTTAAGAGATCATTTATGGATTAAAGCAAGCATCGAGGAGTTGGAACATCCGTTTTGGATACACACAGTCAAAGAGTTTGGTTTTATCAAAATGTGGATGAACCATGTGTGTACAAGAAGACTAGTGGGAGTGCCGTTGTCTTCTTAATATTGTATGTAGATGACATACTAATCATTGGAAATGATATTCCAATGAAAATCGGTCAAGATTGGCTATCAAAAAGCTTTTCCATGAAGACTTGGGAGAGCACCATATACTATGGTATAAAGATCTATAGGGATAGATCTAAAAGGATGCTAGGCTTGTCCCAGTCTATACATAGATCGTGTGCTAAAAAGATTCAGCATGGAAGGAAGTAAAAGAGGACTTACCTATGAGTCATGGCATACGTCTCTCTAAGAAGATGTCTCCTAAGACATCTGAAGAGAGGAATAGAATAATTCTATTCCCTATGCTTCGGCAGTAGGATCAATTATGTAACTATGCTATGTACTAGGCCTGATGTTGCTTATGCCTTAGGCATAACAAGCAGATTCCAGGCTGATCCAGGAGAAAATCATTGATAGCTGTGAAAATATTCTTAAGTACTTAAGAAGGACTAAAGATATTTTCTAGTTTATGGAGGACTGAGTTGAAACTAGAAGGATTTTCGATTCTAGTTTTCAATCAGATCCAGATGATAGCAAGTCCACTCAGGGTATGTCTTACCCTAAATGGTGGTGCAGTGAGCTGAAGAGTTCCAAGCAGCAAACTGTAGCTGACTCAACTACTGAGGCAGAATACATCGCTGTAAGTGAAGCCGCTAAGAAGCTGTCTGGATGAAGAAGTTCATCGCTGAGTTGGGAGTAGTTCCTGAGATTGCTGCCAGTTTCAGTTTATTGTGACAACACTGGAGCTGTTGCTCAAGCAAAGGAACCAAGATCTCATCACAAATCCAAGACATTCTAAGACGCTTCCACCTCGTTCGAGAGATCGTCGAGAGACAAGACATAGTCATTGAATGAGTAGACACAAAGAACAACTTAGCAGACCCGTTCACTAAAGCTCTACCACAACAGCAGTTCGATCGCCACCTCGATTGTATGGGGATAAAATATATAGAGCGATTGGCTTTAGTGCAAGTGGGAGATTGAAAGAGTAGATGCCCTACAAGCCAATCGCAATATGTATTGCGAAAGTTTTCTTTTGATTTGTCCAAATCATGTACATGACATTTAAATATGAATAAAAGGCGTTATGTTTTATCATATGCTGTTGATATATTTATGATAAACTCCTTAGATTAGGGCAAGTTTTAAGACTATGATGAGATCATACTAGTGAGACTTAAAATCCTAAACTCCTAATCTTAAATATTCCCAGTCATTGGTACATTGAGTCGGGGATCAATGATACCGGAAAAGACTGCATGTCTTATGTATCTCGATGCAGAGGATGATGATCTCACAATCATTGTGTGGAGACACTAATACAAAGATGGGTGCTCATTAGAGGAATGAGTTCACTGAATTGACCTACAAAGAGAAATCTATGAGTCTTACTTACATGTCAAAAGATGATTCTCTTAGTTGAGTTGTGCAACTGATCCTATGACCTGAGATCACCATGGTATCTTGTGCACATGAACCCATATTTTGTTTACACTCATTCATGACAATAAGTTATGTACGAGGTCTCTGGATATGGTGAATTGGTACGAAGATTATGAGTAGGTCAACAAGAATTAATCACTTCTAGTAAGAGAAGATAGCATCCTATTTATTCTAATCATATGATAATTCAGGAAACCTTTGATCAAAGTAGAATGAAAATTAGAAAGAGTTCTAATGTTTCATTATTTGAATTATCATTAAAAGATTGAGAAAAATATGAATATGAATTGAGTTTGACATATATTCATACTCATATGCATTTTGGGATGCAGTTTGATTAAAGGATTGAATTGCATGGTAACTTGCCACTGAAGGGTATTTTTGGTATTCCACCAAATTCCATATTTTCGTAGACATGACACGTTGCTAACGTCAATCTTGTTTTATAGGTTTTGATCAAATTAAAGAGTTAATTCGATCACCAATTAGAAAGGATTCTAATTGTTAAGTGGGTTCGCGCAGTTTGGACTTAAATCGATTAGAAGAGTTCTAATCAAGTTGGGTCAACTCGCACTCACACCTATTGCTGGCTAAGTATGGAACAACCAAGGTCACACACAAGAAAACTATCAAGGGTCTAATTGGATTAGATCATGTTTGCAAAAATAACATCCTAGCAGGTGTTGCAACCTTAGCCCTAATTCGAATTGGATTCGAATCTGATTCGAATTGGATTCGAATCTGATTCGAATTGGATTCGAATCTGATTCTTAATTGATCTAATTTCATTAGATCATATTCTAATATGGGTTAGCCAAGAGTTGGCACCTAATTGGCTTGGTTTGAGCTAATTGGATTAGATTAATAAATCATTCAATCTAGACCGTTAGATCTTGATCTACCGTTGGATGAAGACATAATGAGAGTTGGTTTAACCCAATTGGATGGTTGAGGATGGCACCATAATGACCATTGGATCTAATCCCACCATGATGAAGACATAATGGTCAAGTGAATGGCGCCTTGCATTGGAGCCCTTGGATCATCATCATGAAAGATCAAGAGGTGAGCGTGATGGACATGTGATTAGCATGATGTGACTTGGTCAAAATATGGCACCACATGAAAGGACATATCATTTGATACACCTCCTCACTTGATCTGCACCTCCTCTTATTGATATGGCCCTTTAGATGATGCCCTTTCATGAGAGGATGTGTGGATGGATGCATCCCTTGAGATGCATCCCTACACCTATATAAATAGGTTAGCACTCCATGGGTTCATCATTCCAATTCCACCCCACTCCTCTTTCTTTCTTTCTTACATTAGTTTCTTTCTTTCTAACATTGCTTCTAGTGTGTCCTAAGCCAAGACAAGGTGGTCTTCTTTAGGACAAAAGGATTAGAAGTGATTTGAAGGCTAAAGGAAAATAGAAAGGAAGGAAAGCAAGCCATTAGAGTTCTTTAGAAGAATTCTGCATTAAGGATCAAAGTCTTGGAGCTAAAGTCTTGATCAAGTTTTCATGTGGATCACCATTGGAGGCGGACACTTGGACGCCTCGTGGAGATTGTACACTTTGGATTAGCGTTTGAGGTATTCTACTAATTCTGCATTTATTTATATCATTTGATTGTAATCATTAAAGTGATCTAGGCTTAAAAGGGTTTCATGCATAGGGACTTTATTAAGAAATTTTAAAATCCCTAGCTTCCGCTGCGCATTATAACATGCTAAAACCCTACAGCAACCCCCACCAGGACCTTCTGGAGTCCCTTCAGGGAAGTTCTAATAGCGAATTGTCGAGTGGGCAGGGTATTAGAGCTATTTATATTGCCTATCACATGTGGCTTACTAGAAATGCCCACCTCTTCAAGAGCAAGACATATCCGACAAGGTTGTTTTTGAATAGAAAGATGGTGCAAGCTATCGAGATCTCTCCCTTCATGGTCGGAGAGACCGAGATAGCTTGAGATATCTAGAACCCAATTAGTTTTTATCACCTAAGAGCCTCCACCTCCAAGCTTCCTCAAGGTGAACTTCGATGGCAGTGTAACGGATGACGGCAACAAAGCGGCACAGGGTTCTTGATCTAGGGTCCGAATTTCAAGCTGATCATAGCAAGTAGGTCGCCAATCTTCAATACCTTAGTTAGTTCCGGGTGTTGAACCAAGGGCGGCTTGGGCAAGGATCACCTACATGAGGCAGATTTTGAGGGCTGATCACCTGGTGATTGAGGGGGATTCAATGAAGATGATCGGCTAGATTTAATGTTAGACTGTACTCCGTGTTGCCCACCCACTCCTGCTTGACATCTAGAAGAGAGTAAGGGGGTGTTTTCCTAGGTGGCTAGGCATGTTTATAGCAAAGCTACCAACACAGAGGATTGGGTTGCTTAGTTTATGACAAAGTACTATGGAGGAATTTTTTGGACCAACTCTTTGGTTGTTTTGACCGCATTGAGCGATATTTTGTTTTTTGATTTTATGGGTTATTTATACTAAGCATGTATGAACCGCCCAATTTACCAAAAATATATATATTGAGAAACAGAGGCACTAGTTTATAAGTGGAAGTAGAAAGAAAAGGCAAATGAAAGAGTGGTAGACAACTTATAAGATGAAAATGAGAATACCAAGAATGATAAAAGGTACAAGAGAAAACGATGATTAAGATTTTTCAGATCTATCAATTGATCATGAAAAGGCCTTCTTCATGATGAAGCCT
The DNA here is from genome assembly GCF_009389715.1 of Phoenix dactylifera. Taxonomy (NCBI): domain Eukaryota; kingdom Viridiplantae; phylum Streptophyta; class Magnoliopsida; order Arecales; family Arecaceae; genus Phoenix; species Phoenix dactylifera. The sequence continues at coordinate 54,433 of NW_024067811.1, forward strand.
TTGTGGGTATGAGGTGTGATTATATAGTGTTGCCATACGACACTATTTTGAAGGTCAAAATTGAAGTAGCAAGAATTTGATCAATGTGTAGATCAAGTTCACAATAAAAATGGAAGTAGGGGGAGTTGACCAGTTGGAGGTAGGGCCAAGCTTTGAAAGGACTGAGATGATAAATTGGTGCATGCAGAATTTTTGTGAGACATGGATGTTTCGAACAATATTTTGGTAAACTACAAGGTAGAATAGTTGGTTCATTTGAAAATAGCTCAAGGGATCAAGGAGTGGCTAGACTCTATAGATGAAGAGATAGCAAACTCAGTTTTGGCCGAGAAGGAAAACATAGCAATTAATCTGACATCCAAGAGGAGTGAAACCAAACAATGTGGGTCAAGTTATAGGATAAAGTGAAAATAGTAGGGGTCAGTTGATCATCTAAAGCATGAATGCAAAGCTTGCTTGTAACAAGACCTTCAGTTCAATTGTGAAGATCATCATTGACGTGTACACATTGATCCTATAGAGAATAAGGATTAAAGATTTTGCTAGTTAGATAATTGTAGTACTAATTGAATGTTTGATGACATCTCAGTGTGACAAGCAAGGAGATGCTACAATAGTATGTATTAGGAATCATGCCTAGGGGCCCAAGAGGGATGAACCGGTACTAAATTGCCTGATTAATAAAAGCATAAAATTAGGAATATCTCATTATTTTGGATTGGTTCTTCTAGATTAGGGTTAAGAATATCTAGCTATTTTAAGCTGTAGTACTTCTAGTAATTATAGTTTGAGAAGAATAAAAAGAAAATAAAAGGTGAGTCAAACTAAGTGTTGACCCATGCTCCTTTTATTGGCTATATTAGTATGTATTGGAGTCTTAGTTTGGTTATAGTTGTATTACATTAGTGGCCGGTTACAAGGAGTCCTACTAGGATTGATAGTGAAATATGAAAGAATTAAATACCATAATTAGTAAGCGACCATAGGAGTCTGACTTGGTCTAGGCTTCTAGTTGATACCCAAAGCAAGCTTGTAAGAAGATGTTGCTCTTCAAGCTACAATGAAAGTGTATTTTCAATCAATCCAATATTTAGAAGAGGATATAACAAGCCTTGAAGATAAGATGAATAGATATGTAAGTTCATGGATTCATATCTGGATGGTGTTGTCGGCGCCCCGCACCGGAACCCACTCACACCAGCACCGCCACCGACGTCGGACAAGCAAGAGAGATACAAACGGATAAGCACTCTCTCGCTCCCTCGACTCCGGACTCAAGGATCACCTCTTCGCTCCGCCTACGAAGGGCAAAAGATTACCCCGTGGTATCAGTAGGATAAAAACTTGAGCACCGCAACGGATTATCAAAGATCAAAGGAAGAAGAAGGAAGAAAATAGCAAAGCAAACACAAAAAATGTAACGAGGTTCGGCTACAAATAGCCTACGTCCTCCACCGCTCCAAATCTCAATAAGGATGAACTGATTACAGAATAGCACACACCCGAACGATCACAAGCGATCGATCTACAAGAGATTCACACAGAATTCCCTTTGCACAAGAAGTAGGATCCCAATCCTCTTCTTCTCTAGAACCCTAGCCTCACAAACAAGAGTCTCTCTCAAATATACGGCCAATAACCTTACCCTAGGGCTCTCATGAGTCCTATATATAGTCTCAAGACCTTCAGATGATCATAGCCGTCGAAACGCCACCAAAAACACCAAAAGAAAATCGTCCGTACGATTTTTCGCGAGCCCGAGTCGACTCGGCTGAAGTCCGAGTCGACTCTGGCACGTCTGAACAACTTCCAGTTTAACTGGCACGATCTCGAGTCGACTCCACTGTATCTCGAGTCGACTCGACGATGCTCCGAGTCGACTCGACTGTAGTTCGAGTCGACTCTGACAGTCCAGACAGAAACATGGTTTTTGCGGCTTTCTCCTCTCGGGTCGACTCGACAGACCTCGAGTCGACTCGACTGTTCCCGAGTCGACTCGACTGAAGCTCGAGTCGACTCCGACAGTCCGCCAGACAGAAAACTATGCAGAATTGATTTTTCTTCAATTCTCTTCATCACCAAAGGTCTCCACATACCCCAACAATCTCCCACTTGGAGACCTTGGGTATATCCTCTTGTTACTTGGCTCTCCTCTGTGCTCCCACTGAAACTAAATCATCCTAGTGAAATAGGTACGATGCCTCCTCAACGTCTTCAAGCATGAAGACCAGCAGAAGCTGAACAACTCCTCAGCTTCTCCACCGTGACGACCTTCGTCAACATATCTGCAGGATTCTGACTTGTATGAATCTTCTCCAACTTGACGAGTCCCTGCTCGAGCAATGACCTCACGAAGTGGTACCGTATGTCAATATGCTTCGTCCTTGAATGGAAAGCTGAATTCTTTGCCAGATGAATTGCACTTTGACTATCTGAATATAACATGCAATCCTTCTGTTCCTTCCCAAGCTCCTTCATCAAGACTTGAAGCCATATTAGTTCCTTGCACGCCTCTGTGCTGCCACATACTCCGCCTCCGTAGTCGACAATGCAACAACTGGTTGCAACCTGGAAATCCAACTGACGGCTCCACTGCCCAAGGTGAACAAGTACCCTGTCGTGCTTCTCCTGCCGTCCAAGTCTCCTGCCATGTCTGAGTCCACATAGCCCTGTAACCGGATCTCAGAACCTCCATAGCACAATGACATGTGCTCAGTGCCTTTCAGATACCTCAGTATCCATTTGACTGCGCGCCAATGCTCCAAGCCTGGGCAGCTCATGAAGCGACTCACAACTCCCACTGCTTGAGCAATGTCTGGTCTCGTACACACCATAGCGTACATCAAGCTCCCCACTGCCGATGCATACGGGATTTTTGACATATTGAGCTCCTCCACCCGCGTCTTCGGACTTTGCCCTTTTGAGAGCTTAAAATGGGCACCCAGCGGTGTGCCAACAGGTTTGGCACCCTCCATGCAGAATCTCCTGAGTACTCGGCTGATGTACTCCGCCTGAGATAGTCTGAGGATATGTTAGACCTATCTCTACTGATCCGCATCCCAAGGATCTGTTTTGCTGCTCCTAGATCCTTCATTGCAAATTTTCTTGACAGCTTCAGCTTCAATTTTGCAATCTCATGCATGCTAGCTCCTGCAACTAACATGTCATCAACATACAATAGCAAGATAATGTAAGATGTACCGAAGTCCCGGAAGTAGCAACAGTGATCCTCCTGACATCTCCTGTATCCTATCTCAAGCATGTAACTATCGAACTTGAGATACCATTGTCTGGGTGCCTGTTTCAAACCATAGAGGCTTTTCTTTAGTTTGCAGACTAAGTCACCCGTGCCAGCTGCAATGTATCCCTTCGGCTGCTGCATATATATCTCCTCATCGAGATCTCCGTGGAGAAAGGCCGTCTTCACATCAAGCTGCTCTAAGTGAAGATCCTCTACTGCCACCATGCTCAGCACCGCTCGAATAGTACTCATCTTGACTATAGGAGAAAAGATCTCTGTGAAGTCGATACCTGCTCTCTGCTGAAATCCTTTTACAACCAGCCTGGCCTTGTATCGCTTCTTCCCGCCTTGCTCTTCCTTCAGCCTGTAAACCCATTTGTTTGACAGTGCTTTCTTCCCCTTAGGCAGATCCACCAAATCCCACGTTTGATTCTGCTCCAATGACTTCATCTCATCATCCATGGCCAACTCCCACTCCTTCCTGGTATCAACCTCCAATGCCTCCGTGAAGCATTCAGGTTCGCCATTATCTGTGAGCAGCAAATAACTAAGAGTCCCATCATACCTTTGAGGAGGCTTCCCATGAGTACTACGAGTGGACCTTCTTAGTTGTGGAGGGGTGCCAATGCTTCAGGTTCTTGCTCTGACTGAGTCTTCTGACCAGAATTTGTAGACTCCTCTTCAGGATCCACAAAACACGGCTCAACAGGTTTTGTTTCTGATTCAGTGCTCTGCTGCATTTTCTCATTGAATACCACATCATTACTACGAATGATCTTCTTGTTTCGGGATCCCAAAGCCGGTACCCAAACTGTTGACCTCCGTATCCAACGAAAATACACTTCTTTGATTTGGCGTCTAGTTTGCTTCTTTGACTGGAATCAACATGGACATAACTGGTACAACCGAATACTCGTAAGTGCGCCACATCAATCTTCTTCGCTGTCCATGCTTCCTCAGGAATCCCAAATTCAAGTTTCTTTGATGGCCCTCTGTTGATCAAGTAGGCAGCAGTGTTAACTACTTCCGCCCAAAACTGCTGTGGCAATCCAGCATGTATCCTCATACTCCTGGCACGCTCATTAATTGTTCTGTTCATCCTTTCAACAACTCCATTTTGTTGTGGTGTTCCTGGAACTGTCCTTTGCCTGACGATCCCAGCATCTGCACAGTAGTCCTCAAACTCCCTGCTACAATACTCACCACCGTTGTCCGATCTCAGGCATTTCAACCTCTTTCCTGTCTCGAGTTCTACCATCACCTGCCATCTCCTGAAGACCCCAAATACCTCTGACTTGTGCTTCAAGAAGAACACCCAAAGCTTCCTGGTAGCATCATCAATAAAAGTAACATAGTACTGAGATCCACCAATGGAAGAAACTGGTGCAGGCCCCCACACGTCCGTGTGCACGAGATCTAGCTTTTCTTGCTTCCGAGGTTTACCTTCTTTGTTGAATGAAACACGCTTCTGCTTTCCGAGAACACAATCCTCACAGAAGTCCATCTCAACACTCCTGAGACCCTGCAGCTTTCCCAACTGGTGCATCACCTCCAGTCCCTGATAACTCATGTGCCTAAGTCTACAATGCCATAACTTGGTGTCCACATCTGCTGCAACAACTCCAATAGAGTTCTCCGTGCCGTTGGTGACATAAAGTGTCCCAACCTTCTTGCCACTAGCCACCGTCAACGAACCTCTGGATATCTTCCACTGATCAGCTGTGAAAGTAGCCTTGTACCCCTGGCTCGCCAACTGTCCAACAGAAATCAGATTCCTCTGCAGTTGAGGTACGTGCCGTACGTCCTCAAGCTCAAGTGAAGATCCAGAAACCAACTTCACTTCCGCGCTTCCCCTTCCTTGTATGGTGCAAGGCTCTCCATCCCCTAGGTAGACTTTGCCAAAGTCTCCCTTCTCATATCCTTCAAGAAGCTTCCGTTGGGATGTAGCATGGAAAGACGCGCCCGAGTCTATCACCCAAGACTCGTCACAGGTAGACAAAGATAGAACGAGGGCATCCATATCACTGTCTTCAGCAAGATTTGCCAGATCCTTGCTGACTCCTTCGGTGTGGTCGCCTTGCTTCCCTTTAGAGATTTGCAATCCCTCCTAAAGTGCCCCGTCTTCCCGCAGTTCCAGCACTTCGCTCCCTTGTTCTGAGGTGCTCGAGACCTGCTGGATCTCGACTTCGAGTCGCTTCGAAATCGACCGTCCTTCTTTTGTCTTCCCCGGTCAGAGGTGTTAGTGCACTTCCAGACGACTCCGTAGCTCCAGAGATTTTCTTCTTGCTTCTTCACTCAGAAGCACTCCCACAACGTCATCAAAAATCAACTTCCCCGTTGCCGAAGAGTTGCTCACCGCCATCACCAGGCCCTCCAGCTATCAGGCAATCCGGAGAGGATTAGCAATGCCCGAATCTCATCGTCAAACTAATCTCCACTGACTCCAACTGGGCCGTGAGTCTATTGAACTCGTTGAGGTATTCTGCTATGCTGCCGCCATTTTTCATACGAAGATTAAACAACCTCTTCATGAGAAATATCTTGTTTGATGCTGAGGGTTTCTCGTACATCCGCGACAATGTTGCATCAACTCCATCGTCGTCTTCTCGTTTTGATGTTGAATGCCACTTGGGATGCAAGTGACAATCTGATGGTGCCGAGCGTCTTCCGATCGAGACCTCCCAGTCTTCATCGGACATCTTCTCTGGTTTCTTTGCTCTACCTCCAAGAGGTAAATAGAGATCCTTCTGGTAAAGTAATCTTCTATTTGCATCTTCCAAAACCCGAAGTTCGTGCCATTGAACTTCTCAATTCGCAGCTTCCCTTCATCCGCCATTGCAGAATAACCAATAGCTCTGATACCAATTGTTGTCGGCGCCCCGCACCGGAACCCACTCACACCAGCGCCGCCACCGACGTCGGACAAGCAAGAGAGATACAAACGGATAAGCACTCTCGCGCCTCGACTCCGGACTCAAGGATCACCTCTTCGCTCCGCCTACGAAGGGCAAAAGATTACCTGTGGTATCAGTAGGATAAAACACTTGAGCACCGCAACGGATTATCAAAGATCAAAGGAAGAAAGAAGAAAATAGCAAAGCAAACACAAAAAATGTAACGAGTTGCTACAAATAGCCTACGTCCTCCACCGCTCCAAATCTCAATAAGGATGAACTGATTACAGAGATAGCACACACCCGAACGATCACAAGCGATCGATCTACAAGAGATTCACACAGAATTCCCTTTGCACAAGAAGTAGGATCCCAATCCTCTTCTTCTCTAGAACCCTAGCCTCACAAACAAGAGTCTCTCTCAAATATACGGCAATAACTACCCTAGGCTCTCATGAGTCCTATATAGTCTCAAGACCTTCAGATGATCATAGCCATCGAAACGCCACCAAAAACACCAAAAGAAAATCGTCCGGACGATTTTTTCGCGAGCCCGAGTCGACTCGGCGAAGTCCGAGTCGACTCTGCACGTCTGAACAACTTCCAGTTTAACTGGCACGATCGAGTCGACTCCACTGTATCTCGAGTCGACTCGACGATGCTCCAGTCGACTCGACTGTATTCGAGTCGATCTGACAGTCCAGACAGAAACATGGTTTTTGCGGCTTTCCTCTCGGGTCGACTCGACAGACCTCGAGTCGACTCGACTGTTCCCGAGTCGACTCAACTGAAGCTCGAGTCGACTCTGACAGTCCGCCAGACAGAAAACTATGCAGAATTGATTTTCCTTCAATTCTCTTCACACCAAAGGTCTCCACAATACCCCAATAGATGGAACCCATCATAATCACTTCTCTTTTTATTTTTGAGCCACATTTTGCAGCAAAGTTTCTCACTTCCTCTCAAAACTCCCTGAAACAACTCCTTTCAATTCATCCACCCCTTTCTTCGGCTTTGGATGAATAGCCTGTTTTTGATTTCCATTATTAACCATACCGTCAATGATTTACCAAAGAGAGAACAAATCTTCTTTCAATCACTAAATTTAATCATTTACAAAAATATAAAAAAATTATGGGAAAAATCAAAAGCAAGATTTCCTTTTGTTTTAACTTTCTTGAAATCCAACGTACAAAGATAGTTTGGCATGGTTGCTACTTTTTACTTTTCATTTTTTCAAAATGAAACCATTTTTTTTAATTTCAAAAAAAAAACTTGTTTGGCGGAGAATATGAGATGGCAGTCAATAGAGAGCAATAGTGCTCAATGAAACCACAAATAACTCGCAGCAATTACAACAAGTGCATTGACATCCAAACATGTGTGATAGTAGGTGAAGTGTATTGTGACTGGATGAACAGTGGCAGTTGGTGGTGGCCAAAATAACAGTTGGATACGGTGGCTGTAGTGGGCAATAAGGCTAATGATAAGTGGTTTCCGATTTTCAAAAAAATAAATCCACTCTTTTTTGTCCATAATTCTAGAATTGTGCATTTTTGAACCATAAAGAAAATTGGATTACCAAACATCAATTTTGCCTCAATTCTAATTTTTAAAAAAGCAATTGAAAACTGAAAACTGCAACTGTGAACATGGGATAAGTCTCTATTTGTACTAGTAAGCTTCATTTAATAGTGCGAGCGGAGTCCTTTCTAATTAAGAAAATTAAATCCTCTACAAATAGAAGAATGGAAATATTGAAATTGCCAGCAACTGGGTCAATTTGTTCAATTTGTTTATTCTTGTGAAACTAAATTCTTCCAATTAGTAGATAATTATGTTAATTTTACTAAATGTAAGATGAGTTGACCAAGTCTTATGGAGTAACAAATAAGCTAGATTTGTGGTTGTCAACCTTAATGGGCTCATCAGCATGTTGCTCTATTATACTTCTTATCAAGATACCTAATTTAGAAAAAAGAACATCAAAAATAGACATTGTATTGAAAAATTTATGCCCCCTACGAGGTTTTCTAAGTAAAAAGAATTTTGGATGTGGTGAATCTTACTTCTAGACCTTATGAATAGCAACCAGAATCGATATTATTTCAAAGTGGTCTAATGATGCTTTTGCATTATTTAGCCATTGCTTCTAACAAGTCTCCAGTTCTACTTCCCAATAGATACATTATTTTCTATCTATAAGACCATATAATTTGATAAAATTGAAGAATGCATGAACCATTTTGCATTTGATGGCACTAGCTTTAGGTTATGTTTGGCATTGCTGTCACTTTTTGAATTAAAATATTTAAAAGAAAAATTTTCTTTTCTTTTTTTAAGATTTTTTATGACATAAATATGTTTAGTAGTCACTATTTTTTATTTTTAAGAATAGAACTAAGAAAACATGCTTGGTAAATAAGGCCAAAGGTGGAGGCGGAGAAGGAAGAGATATTTGAGGATGCACTCGGCTTTAGCAAAGCTAGCAGCCATTGCACGAGGGAGGTCAGAGAAGGCATGGACCGAGACGGGAGAGGAACAGAAAGCATTAGTGATGAAGGTCTTAGTGGAGGTGTCAAAGAGGCGGTGGGCATTGAGGATAAAAAGGCCAACAATAGTGGAGGAAGAAATGTGGCAAGTGAGGAGGTCGACAATGAGGATGCATGGGGTGACGAAGAGGATAGTGTTAGAAGAGTAGAGGGTAGTGCAGTAGTGGGGCAGGAGGACTCTAGGGATGTCGGAAGGAGTTAGGAGGGAAGCCAAATAGACAGTGAGTCATGGAGAGTTGAGGCACTAGAGAAGTTGGGACATAAAGGAAAGAAAGCCTAAAAAGTCATTTTTTTTACTTCCACATTTTTCAGAAATAATGAAAGTTATTTTTAAAAAAATAGAAATTGGACAACTATTTGCCATCGTGGAGTCTCTCTTGCATCGCCTAAGAAAACCGGTGCATCAAAGAACCTGTTGGCATAAGTCAGAAAGCAAGGTACGATGTGTATGTAAGCATGCCACTAGCTTGGCTTAGTCAAAAAGATAATGATCGAGTGAAAGATAGAGAGTAGCGTGAACCCAAGTACCTTGACCGTCCAGAACCTTTCCACCATCATACCACCATCTAAAGAAGATAAATCTGGATAGGGATAGAGATGTAAACTAGCTAGATAGTATAGATTCTAAGTTACATCTATCCTAGAATAGAAACTACTAGTAGATTACTAACTAAAATAAGATAAAATGCATAAATTAGATTGTTAGAGGGTCCTGATATAGAGAAAAAATCTATTATTTATACTAAAATATAATAACTGCACATTATGATAATTACTACCCATGTCTGGCTTTACCTCTAGGGTTCTAGTAACTGACGTCAATTGTCCTCCCACTACATATGTCTGTCAATGCAATATAACCTTGTACCATTTGGGAGATTGATGGTCACACTTAGTCAATCAAAATCTTTGTTGCATCTTCATTTAGGCTACTTATATTGGCGCTCTATTAGGCCCTTTTTTATACATATCTAGCCATTAGCGTGATTCCTTTGTCAGCTGCTATAATGGCATCCATTAGGCCTCAGCTCTCGAGATATTTTTGAAATCATTATGCTCATTCTCATCTACCATGTGGCTAACTCAACACATATCTCCCACATGTCACTTTGAGCATAGATATGGTATAAATAATACTTCCTACATCCCATGGCCATTAGTCAAATAGGGTGATAGGATATACCAATCATTTGAGTACCTATATCGAGGTGCTAAGCATTCATCTGGCCAAGTAATTGCACATATAGAAATTTCCAAACTTTTTATATTTGTTTTTCCATAGTAAAAAAATTATGCATTAGCGCTTTCTCTCTTGTAGTGGCCACGTGCCGATATAGCATGGATTTTATTTGAAGGAGCACTATCGCCTAAATTTCGAAGATTGTTTTAATAACTACACAATCTCTTTAGATCATGCCCCGGCATGGGGCACTGTCCTCTATATATTAAGTGCATCATCATCTCCATCTTCATAGTGACCTTCACCAGATTCTAATCCTCTCCTCTGCAACTTGTCTTTTTTATTTATTTACTCGCATGGATTAGGTTGCTAACTTCCATGCCATAGCTGAATAGCACCATGAGGACCTTGAACGCACTGAGTCTTCATGAAACTTAATACTCAAGTACATATAGAAGATTCCAGCTACCGTATTCTTGCACTTATCTTTCATTTCAAGATCCTTCAAGCCTTGTCCTCTTTCCTTCCTTAGTCCTCCAAAGAAACCATCGTATATGAGAGGCTAGACTTTAGCAGTTTACTCTAGGATAGTCCAAACTCTATCGTCTATGGTCATTAAAACTTCTCTTCGAAATCTTTGGTATAACCAAGTTTACCATAGAAGATCGCTATTTTGAAGGCTAATGGTCTCTCCGAGCTTTCGTATCTTTTGACCTTTGATTTTGTTCACCCACTTCGAATACCTTTCATTCGAACTTTGATATGTCCGGTCCTAGTCTCCTAGATTTAGGGTTTCTCTTTAACATTTGCCCCACCAAGAAAGTGTTAAATGCAAACACTCCAATTGAGATCCCTCCTATCAATTTCGACTTTAATTTTAGCAAAACTGCCAACTATACCTTGTATATTTGGCAATTTTTCCATCAAATTGAACTTATCTCCATGATAGGATATACAACTTTCTTTTGGTATGGATTTATAAATTTCTTTTATGCTCTGAGTTAGTGAAAGTTGTCAAGGCTCACCTCCGACTAGCCATTGCTTTGGCTAAAGACTAATCTATATTTCTTGGTCTTTTAATTTCGGGCTATCTCTACTAAAGCCTGAAGGACTTAAATTTGGAAACTTGGAGCTATTAGGGCTCTCTATGGATCTTTCAAATCTGGATTTATACTTATTTTTCAAAGGTTTGTCATTCGACTAAAATATTCTAAGTCCCACTTCTTGGCCTTCATCTTGCTCAACTGATGGGGCCGAATCTTTCCTTCATCGAACACTTAAAGATATTTTAGGAAGGTTCAGCTCGTTGTAGCACCTCCCTTTCTGTCCATTTCTTCAAGCTTCGAAGCCCTCTTAGTTCTTCATCCCTCGAGTAGACCTACCTCCAGAAGAAACCAAAGTAGTAGGAAACTAAGTGGAGATACTTTTTATGCCTATAGATCTTCATACTGGCTCCACCATTGAGCACTTGAGCTGCAACAAGTATGGGGTCAAGTAGTATTGTCTAAATTTTTTCGCCGCTAGTTCACCATGGCCAAGCAAACCCCCTATTTACCTCTCTACTGCTTAAATGAATTTTGTTATGATCGATTTTGATTACTAGCCCTGAAGTAGTAGATCTTGATGATTACTTTTACCATCAATCATGCTTCAGTCTTGCATGAACCAAAGACTTCATGCATTGGGTGGAACAAATCTATATATCCTTGGTTCAGTTTGAGTTCGTGATTTCTATACTAACCCCAAATAGATGAGTTTTAGTTCTAACAGTGAACTGTCTTCTCTCGTTGCAAACCTTCATTGATGATTCTGTTGTCTCCCAACATGCAGGTGTAGCAACTTTAATCTTCCTTTAGGACAAAGATATGCTTTATGAATCTTATAGATAAGATTACAAAGTACAAAATGTTTTATTGGATCAAGTTTTCAAGATTTTTAGCCCCATGTTAATCGAGAATGGAGGAGAGAGGTCGAGCAAGAATTGAGAGCTAAATTTAAGGTCAAATATGAGGCCTGGAAGATATGGTTAGGGTAGCATATTATTTGGTTGGCACATATAGATAATTCTACAAATAATTGAATAGGCATCAGCCAGACTATCCATTAGATAAATTCGGGACCACTAACTTAGTGGCTCCCGTTGCTTCTATTATGGATAGCTCAATCACTCTGACTGGGCTATACTACCCTAATTGGCAATAGCAGTAATCATTTCAGAAGGTAGTGTCTATAGCTTGCAATTACAAGGGTAAGTATCAAATAATTTTTTTTGCTCATTTCTTTACTAACTTAACTTTTTTTACTTCGACTTGCAGCTCTTCTTTTGACACTGCCTATTCGGCTTGCTCATCCTATGGCCGAACCTTCATTCTAACACTTCTTTCGTAGGCCAATTTGGAAAGGGGAAGATTAGGCTTCTTCTTACCCAATCTTAGAATTCTTAGGATGGAAAAATCAAACTGGGATATTGTCACACCCTTGACCCCAAAATTGCGAGCCAAGGATATTTGATTAAATTTTTCATACTATTATTATGAGCTTGTTTCAATCTATGTAAAGACTTAACAAGCTACATACTTTATGTTGTTGACCAGGCACCACAAATCCCTCGGTTTGTTCCATATATACTTCATCTAATTCACCATTTAAGAATGCGATTTCATATCCATTTGGTGAATGGCCAACTTGTAAATAAGTGCAAGTGCAAATAGTAATCTAATAGTTGCAATCCTAACTACTAGTGCATATATATCACAATAATCAATTCTTGCTTTTGGGTAAAGCCCCTAGCTAGTAATCTAGCTTTAAACTTATCAATGGTCCCATCTTCTATCAATTAGTTCTTCTTAAAAATCAATTGTCTTAGAACTTGGTGGAAGGCCAACTAATTTTCATGTATTATTACATATAATAAAATTCATATCTTTATTAATAGCTTCTTTCCAAAAGGCGGCCTCTTGAGATTTCATTACCTCTTTAGAAGTTGCAAGGTCAGCTTCTATATTAAAATAATGTGTTTTATGCTTACCAAAGAATTCTCGTCTCTTTTACTAGGAACATAAAGAAATATGATCCAAAGGTTTTTGCCTTTCTAACTTGTATATTGCTTCAAGTTCAAGGATTTCTTCTTTATCATTCTTTGGTTCTTGTTCTAGAAGATGATTTTGTTCTAAAACATGTTCTTTAGGTCTTGAAGATGATTTTGTAGAAGTTGAGAGAGATTTTGATTGGAAGATATGCTCGATTAAAATTTTACCTAAAAAAAAAATTTAGTTTGACCAGCTCGTTCCAGGCTCCAAATGACCGAATTTGGTGTTGCCCCTAAAGGGCGCAGCATCACTGCATAGGTCTCAAAAAGTTGTATGATTTAAGGAAAAAAAAAAGCATCGTAATCGAACATTGTATATCAAAATTATGGGCTCCAAAGGTTTAGCTTACGACTCAGCTTCCTGATGTAGTGGATCTTGCTTCATGATCCTATGCAGTCTTACCGTAATAGCTGATGTGCTCCATAACAAGTCTGGTGATTTTTCTAGATCCTACAATATAGTTTTTTTTAATCTACCCATCACCTCATTGAAATTTAATATGCCGACAAGTAAATAATGAACTAATAATGTGCAGACATTGTACAATTAGTTTATTCCTGTTTAAAAGGCCATTGACCATTTCTACAAGATTTAAAAGAAAATTATATATTAGAAAGAGTAAAGAAAGAGGGAAAAGAGTCTTCGTATGAGGTTGGAAGCTGGGACATTGAATTGGAGGTACAGTAAAGGTACTTTGGTCATATTCAAAGGTTACCAAGTCGTCGGCAGATGCGGAGAGGATTTTTAAAAAGGACACGAGAAAGAAACACTGACCGCTGATCTTCTCCCACCTAACGTTTGAACTTCTCAACGGACCATGCCTAGAATCAAGCGAACCAATAAGCCAAATTCCAAGAACTGGAACAAGGAAAAAAATGAGAGTTTGCTCACGTGCCATTGAAATATCCTTCACCAGGTGTTGAAAATGAGCCTTGTTAATTTTTTTTTTTTTCAAAGGTGGTGCACCATGGGAGTTTGCCATTGCATATATGCAAGAACTCGGATCATCTTCTAAAAATAGATTTCTTTTTTTTGTGAGAAAATAAAAAGACTATCACTCCCTTCTGTGTAACATTGTTACGCCAGTTTTGAGTAACGTCAAGGAGAGCCATAGGGGCAAAAAGGTATTATTTCTGGTCATGCATGTCCAATTAATCAATTAATTCAAGGAGCAACTGGTGGATGGTTGTCATACCATAAAGTTTAATTTTTTAGAGAAATTTAGTGAATATCTTGTCGTTTTACTTCATATATTTTTTTAAAAAATATTTACTGGAAAATTAAATAAAAAGAAAAAAGAAAAGTATATTTAAAAGAATAAAAATAAGACACATTATAAATCTCAAGCCTTGTTGGATATTTGCATTGTGCAAAGATTAGCTACTGGAGAAAGGTTGTTAGGAGAAAGGTTGTTATGTCCCCTAACAACAGGGGATTAAATCTCTCTCTCTCTCTCTCTCTCTCTCTCTCTCTCTCTCTCTCTCTCTCTCTCTCAATATTAATCAGGATGAGGGATGCAATACTAACCTAAACTATTCATGCTTTTTGGTCAATTTGTATAAGTAAGCAACTAACATTGCTTCGCTCGGGTTGAAAAATGTTGTCCTAGTTCGGAAAAAGTTAGGTTTGGGTCAAAAGCTTTGTTAACCTAACTTAACCCAATAAACAACCATCCATTTAAGATTCAAAAATGTCAATTAGTGCAAATCTTCTATAAACTTTACACTCTGTGGATTAGCAAGAAGTATGGTGCAACCTAGATAGCACTATCCAAGATAGGCCGTCAATCCCTATATAACTAAATCAAAGCTTGATGTGATTTAATTTAATTGAATCACAACTATAATTTTGATTTAGGTCGAACCTACTAGGGTGCCATCATCATTCCATCAATGGTATTTACCTCCATATGAAGCCTTCTTACAGCGTCTTAGCTGACTCACCTAAACAAACATTAAAGATTACCTCTAATATAGCTTGGATTCACCATCCCTAAAATCTTGCCTGACATCCCAGCCCACTAACTAGACGTTAACACATGTCCAGCAAAATCAACGACCAATCAAATCTTTAAACAATTAGTATGATCGGTTACAGCTTGGCATAATTTTCAACATACCCGAAAAGGAACATCGTAACCAAGCAGATTAGCAGATAAGAAAAGCGTCCCGATCATGTTGCATCTGAAAACAAATATCTTAATTGCCCTAATCAATGGATATGGAAAGCGATCAATTGCTCGTTCGTGAATCATGCAATCCTAATCGCACGGATATGCACCCTCTCTGAATTTCGTACTCTTATATTTATATCTCTCTTTCATCTCTTTTATTGTCTCTCAAAACTCTATTTGACTTAAGCATCGGAACATCCCCAATAGAACACGTTCCAGTGATCTCCTCATTGTTTTCTATGGTTGCAAATCAGGTCTAGCACTATAAGATACTCCTTCAACCTAACCGAATAGAGCAACTTTGCTCGCTAGCTCATCCACCCATCAGATCGGATTTTGAGCAGCAACAACCTACATT
This sequence comes from Phoenix dactylifera, assembly GCF_009389715.1. Classification (NCBI taxonomy): domain Eukaryota; kingdom Viridiplantae; phylum Streptophyta; class Magnoliopsida; order Arecales; family Arecaceae; genus Phoenix; species Phoenix dactylifera. The sequence continues at coordinate 69,920 of NW_024067811.1, forward strand.
TCTTTTATCAGCCTAACTGCCTAATATTGTGGACTCATAGCCCAACAATTTAAGCTATTAGGAGGAGGACCTGCTTAAGCTAATAAATCCATGTAGCACCTCTTTTATTTAGTCAATGTGGAGCTATAACAATCTCTTTCACCCAACCTCATGACGCCCTCATCACGATTGGCTCCTTCTGGGAAGAGGGTAGCCCACTCATGACTCGGGTTCTACTCAACCCTACCGAGTCCTCCTCGACCCTACTGGGTCCTCCTCGACCTTAGTATCCCCTAATGAAAAGCTCACATAATTAATAAAGGTTGTAACACACAATGGGCCTGACTCTGATACCACTAATCACATACTCATAGCCTAACAACTTAAGTTGTTAGGAGGAGGACCAACCTAAACTAATAAACCCATATAGCATCTCTTTTATTTATTAGTCAATGTGTCAATGACACTAGATATTGCTGCATTATAGACATGTACACAAATATAACACCCCTAATGTGCAACTAGACCATGTACATGAAACGATAATTGAATCAAAACATACTAAAATTAGGATAATAGATAATTAAGATTAATTAACTAAATAATTGATGTAGAAAGGAATTTGACCTTCAACAAATCTGAGCTTTGGTATCATGCTAATAAATCAATTGTCTCCAAAAATTTAGGCTGATCTAAAATGAGTCAACAATATATTAGACTTAACGGGCTAATAAAAGGAGCTAGTAAAGAGTATATGTGCTTTGCATGACATTCAACTCACTCAACTATCTTACCACGTAAGTTCCTACACTGAACTACTTATGAGAACTAAATTTACAATATATGCATAAAATTACTTTTATTGTGTGAAGTATTTCAACATACCAAATATCTGTAGTGCCTTCTCTTTATGTGATTATTATGAGAACTAAATTTACAATCTGTGCATAAAATTACTTTTGTTGTGTGAACTATTCCAACCTACCAAATATTACATTTTTGTAGCGCCTTCTTTTTATGTGATTATCACTAAGAATAATGGATGCATCAAAGCACATTAAGGTGTATCGTCCTAATCACATGTTTTTGGTAAGCATCCTGATCAGACAACCCGGACCTTCAAAAATCTATGGTTGGGATGAGGGATCATTTCCAGTTTTAATTGGCGTATTTATCTTGTTCCACTCTCAAGGAAATGAAATAAGAGAAAGCTAAAATAAGATAGGTGTGTTTAATAAAAAGGTATATGTTAGCAAAAGTATTATTATTAGGGAGAGAGATGGTCAGAGATCTTACTGCCCAAGGTGGATGTCTCATCATATATATATATATATATAGAAATTACAAGTGAGAGCACGCTTTAACCATCATATCCAACACGCAGGATATATATACCTCTAAAAAAGATATATTGTTCATTAAAGAGTTGTGATTACAGATAGCGATGAAGTCTCCAATCACCCAAAATTGCGCTAAGATTTGAAGCTACTTTTCAACTTAAGCATTAACATTCTTATTAGCTTTCGTTGTATTTCAATCAATGAAATACCTGCTACCTTCATGACATTAGATGACAACAAGCCCTTCGGTAGAAATTCACACACAACAAGTTCCTCTTCCATAGATTAGGTTCTTGGACCATCTTTGTTGGTCATTCCAAACTACTTTATCAAAGTAATTAAGTATAAACCAGTGATATTATAAAAAGGGAAGACAGTCTACCCGAGCCTGCATCACACTTTTAATAATAATTCAGTACAATTTCAAGTCCTTCAAATTATATCAATAAATAATAAGTTTTCATACTCAACTGAAACAGAAGAATATACAAACGAGGCTTGACCCCACCACTGCATCATCCAAAAAAAAATAAAAATGTTCAGGTCTTTTGACTGTATCCAAGATGCTCGCCCATCCTTCCCCGCTACCTCTCTCCCTTTCTTTTTTCCACTGGAGAGAGAGAAAAAACAAACGAAGACGAGAAAAACTTTTACGGCCCAGCAGGCCTTCTCCTTCCTCACCGGTAGAAAGAAAGTGGGGGCGTTACGGAGTCAAGTTCATCGGTCGCAAAAGTCCCTGACCAATTTGAAATTTCTCAACCTTTTCCCCTCCTCTTCACTAAAATATCATACCTTGTATTCCTTGTATTGGCGAAAGTCTCCATATTACCACCCTGTTATTGTCGCCAGTACTGATGAGAAAAAGTCATCAGAAGGTTAGGTGCGGATGGGACGGGATAAGGACGGGGGGTAGCCTCACCCTCTGCGTTATTCTCTTTTCTCCTCTGCCGCTTGAGAACGCTGGAAGCGGACAAGGTGCGGTGACGGGAGAACCCGGGACGGAAGCGTGCGGGACGGACGTTTGCCACGTGTCCATCGTTCCACCCTCGATCGGATGACCCTCGGTCTTGGAAGAAGCTTCTACTTGGAACGACCCAAGGCCCAAATCAAGAAGAGGAGAGGAGAAGAAAGCTAACGCCAAAGCTAAAGCGAAAGCGATCCCTCCCCCCCACCCACCCCAAGTTCTTAAGGCGCGTAGCCCTTCCTTCTCCTGGGATCTCCTCCTATTGAGATCGCTGCTGCGCTCTGCTGTTATTGATCCTTCGATGGCCCAGGAGACGCTGGTGTTGGTGGTTTTGCCCTTCTTGTGAGACCTTGCAGGTCTCTCCTGGTTGGGTGGGAGGGAGGGGGCGGGACATGGAAGGAGAGAAGGGTGAGGAATTCGGCATCGGAATCGGAGCGAGAGGTGATGGGTGCTGCCACTGCGTGATCATCAGCGGGTTTTACTGCTGGGACTGGGAGTTCTTGACGGCTCTCCTCCTCTTCTCGCGCCACTAATCATCTTGTTTTCATCCAGTTTTCTTCTTCTTCCCTTTTTTTTCGAAGACAAAGTGAAAAAAAGGAAGAAGGAGATCTGTTAGATTTTGTTTGTTTGTTTAGTGGGGGATTAAGAAAACGAGGGGATGGCTGCACCAAAAAATGGTCAACAGAATAATAGTAGTAGTAGTAGTAATAATGGGGGGAAGGATAGGAGTCCGGGAGGGCCGGCGCCGTTCTTGACGAAGACGCACGAGATGGTCGAGGACAGGAGGACGGACGAGGTGATATCGTGGGGGGAGAACGGAAGGTCGTTCGTGGTGTGGAGGCCGGTGGAGTTCGCAAGGGATCTCCTTCCGGTCCAGTTCAAGCACAACAACTTCTCCAGCTTCGTCCGCCAGCTCAACACCTACGTACGTTCTCTCTCTCCATCCTCCTCCCCCTCTTAGTTTCTGTGCTATGTTAGCCGTTAAATGTGTGCATGCATGATCTGGTGGTACATAAGAAGTGCGTGATCCGTTTGATGGATCTAGAAATTTGATGATAGAGGAATATGGATCGTTCTACTTTTAATACGAATCTTGAAGATTAGGTTTTTGTTGAATTAATCTAAGCTGAGAACCAGTTATCGCTAGACTTGAAGCATAAGGGTTAGGATTGGTGGATGCAGTGGCATCTTATTGCGTTTGTTCCGCGTCATACTCTGGGCCGGGTTGTTTGTCCGGTACCACCCGCAGGTATTTGTTTGGCACGGATTTATCGGGTACGATTAGTTGTTGGCTGGGCGTACATACTGGCTTTTTTACGTAATTTATTCCCTCGATCACTGCCACATAACCCAAGTATTAAATGAGAACCCTCGATAATAATATAATGTCCAAATTTGACGCACAAAGTTTTGAACGTCATAACAGCATAGAGTTCCTCTCTAAATGATTCTTTCAACTTTTTTTTGTGCTGCTGCGGTTATGAAATTCGACACGTCGACGTAACGTAGATAGATGGTAATTCATTACTTGCTATGTCAAATGGCTAAGGTGGGACCTCCACTAAAAGCCGTGATGGTGTCGTCGGTGCTTTGCAAGTCTAAGTAGGCAACCAAAATCTCTCTATTACCCGCGTTTTCAGACTAAACGTAGAATAGAGTGAACACTTTTGTCTTCTTACGAGACTCGCAACCTACTAGTTAGGCACTTCCACAACGCAACGGGTAGCCGTTCTCTGTTTGGAAAGAAACAGCATTAGATGATGTCCTACTCATCTGAACCACTTTGACCCTCCAACCTCTCCAACCCCAGCTGACAAGAAACGGCCACCCATCCACGTAAGAACGGTACAATTATAGCCAACCGGCATATGACACGTATCCACTTCTGTGTTTACTAAGCACGTCAGTCGCTGATTCGATGATGTCCGTGTTCTAGGCCTTTGAGGTAGCGGACTGTTTCAATGGTGTTTTTGTTTGTAATTTGACGTAAAAATTTGGCTCCACGTCTTGCCAGGGCTTCCGCAAGGTTGTGCCGGACCGGTGGGAGTTCGCGAACGAGAATTTCCGGCAAGGGGAGCGAAGGCTTCTATGCGAGATCCGCCGAAGAAAGGCTGCGCCGCCGCAGCCCCCGCTGGCAGGAAAAACCAACGCCGGCCTCGGGCACCACCCTTGTCTAGCTTCGTCAACCTCCAACTCCGGCGAAGTCCACAGCTCCTCCTCCACCTCCTCCACTCCGCCGCCACCAACGCTTCCACCGCAACAGCTTCTGGACCTGATCAACGAGAACGAGAAGATCAAGAAGGATAATAAGATACTGAGACGTGAGCTGGCAAAATCCAGGCAGCACTGCCGAGATCTCTTTGGCTTCCTCTCGAAATTCATCCACGTCGACGAGCTCGACATTTCTCTTTTAATGCGGGAAAAGGGACTGACAGAAGCAAGGATATGTAGAGATGAAACAACGAAGAAAAAAGACGTGGAAGAGGAGGTGGGAAAGAAAGAAGAGGGTCTGAAGCTTTTCGGTGTCTTGCTGAAAGGTTTTGAGGGAAAAGAGAGAAAGAAGAGCAGGAGAGAGAAGAGGGGGCGGTGTGACGGAGTGGGAGAGGGGTATGGGGCTGCGGAGAGACCCATGAAGATGGGCTTCGTGGCGCCGTGGATGGGGCTGTCGACGCCTGTGCGTCAGGGAAGCAGCAAGGTCTGCGACTGAGAGACATTTTAGTTGATTGGTGATAATTCTATGTCTAGGCATGCCTGTAACATGTAACAAGTAAATGACTGTATAATAATGTTGAGTTGTAGAGTAATGGCATAGAAGGTAGAGCTCAAGGAATGCTCCAACATTTTCTTCTCAAAGTTAAAAGGGATGGAGTGTTTAATGTATGAGATAGGGTGTGAAGTTGCACCACATACTAGTGTTTATCAGTTGTGTTTATTGCATATATAAAATAATCTCGTTTTATTGGGTGTTTCTGAGGACATCTTAGCTTCCTATGTTTTTTATCTGAATTTTCCCCCCTTCTTTTATCTTGTAGCATGGCCACGAGGCTGTTGCCAGATTGAGATCCCCGTGCGTTATATCTTTTACTATAATCTTACTGGGGCATGTAAAGAATTTTAGGCAGCGCTGTTGGTGCTTAGAAAAGACGGCTTTGATCTCAGACACGTAGTGGGAATTGATCGAGGATTTTGCTTTTTCTTAATCAATATATATATATATATACTAGTCTCAGAACCCGGATCCTCTCCATCGCGGTATTGAACTGGGAGCCGTACTGTAGAGCAGGGCAGCTACATGATTGTTTTATGTACAGCATGGTTCCACACAGTCTTGGTTTTTTTGCCGTGCATGAATGCCCATTATTGATTAAGTCGTTGTCACGCCCCGAACCCATCACCCGGGTCCGGCACGCGACCGGCCGCATGAGCCCTAGAACAGTGCCCTAAAGATCATGCAAGGCCTAAGATAAACAAAAATTCCAATAAATCCATAATAATGTATTTAGAACAAACCAACTAAAATGTACTGATTTATTACATAAATTTCAAATGTCCATAAATAAAAGATAGATTAACTTCTATCTATCCAGCAATCAGACTCCATGCTGATCTTATTTCTCGTCCCACCCGATGGAACTCTACAAATCCAGTGCCTCTGAAAAAGAAAGTAAGAGTAGTATGAGCTTTTCCAGCCCAGTAAGAATCCCAACAGCCATACACAGTAATAATAATAAAAAATCAAAACATCAAATAAATGTCATTTCATCTTTTCAAAAGCTCAATAAACAACAAGTGTATATAATCAGTACATATACACAAATCCTTTTTCACATTATGTGATCCATTCCTGTATTACTCTGATTCTCAAGTTTTCAGACTTTTCACTTCTGGCTTTGGACTAACCAAGTTCATGACCCAGTCCAAGACTGCACAAATCCCACGCATAAGCTCGTGGCAGCTATCCCACGCGTAAGCCCGTGGAGGCTATCCTACGCATAAGCTCGTAGAGGCTATCCCACGCGTAAGCCCGTGGAGGCTATCCTACGCATAAGCTCGTAGAGGCTATCCCACGCATAAGCTCGTGGCAGCTATCCTACGCATAAGCTCGTAGAGGCTATCTCATGACAAGGTTAGTCCAACCCATTTTACATGTCTAGTTTTACATGTTTAATCACATTTCAATCATGTCACATATTTTTATAATTTCTCAAAAATATGTTATTCCTTCCCAATTTAATTATTCCAATACTTTCATAATAAACAAAATGCACACCTCATAGTGTCATACAAGCTCAAAAACAAATAGCAACATACTGATAAAATATATCCAACGATAAAGCCAATATATGCATAAATAAAAGTGCTCAGATGTAGGGATTCTTACAGAAATTGTAGACTGACTCAAACACGGTCCGAATCACAACCTACGCGCTGGGGTGCTGAGTCCCCTGATCAAAATCTCCTGGCACCGCCGACTCTTCCTCTACAACATCAATTATAAATCACAACTAAATTATTTAATATTTAAATATTCTAAACCATAAATTCACATCTACTATGGGGTCCATCACCAGGTCCCCAAACATCTCAATCCCTCCAGATCTAGGGCAGTCGGGGTGGCCCGACTCCCACTCCGTACCACCAGCCTATGTCGTCGCCAGCCGTGGCTGCAGCCACGCCGCGACGATGATCGGTCCCGTTGAAGAGACCAAAAAGAATGGATGACTCCTCTCTCTTCATGGTTGGGAATACATCTCTCCTTCTCCATTTCTTGGCCCAAGGGCAGCAGCCGCCACCTGCCCAATCCTCGGCCACCACCCTCCCGACCCTCGGCCACCACTGGCCGAACCATCGCCGGCCGCCACTTTTGCAGTTGCCGGTGATGGTGGCCGGCCAAGAGAAAGGGGAAGAAGAGGTCTCCTCTTCTTCCTCCCATGAACCCGCAAAGGGCTCCCTTTTTTTTTCCTTCTTCTTTCTTTCTTTCTTTCTTTCTTTCTTTCTTTCTTCTCTCCCCTCCATCATCAACAGATGAACCACCGAGGTAGTGGCTCAGCCTCTCTCCCCCCACACCCGACGGCAACCCAAGCTGCCTTCCCCCCGACCGCTGTCGTCGCCGCCGGTGGCCAACCCACGCGGAGGGAGAGGAGGAAGGGACGGGATCACGAGGAGGAAGGCCTCGGATCCGCCATCCCCATCTTCAACAGAGCTCTAAAATTCTCACAAATCTCCACACAAACCCAATCCACCCCATCTGCCATGAATCCCGGCCAACCGGCGGCCGGCGGCGGCAAAAATCGGAAAGAAGAGGCCGAAACAGGGGTACCCTCTTTCGGGCTCTTCTCCGACGATTCACCGGGCAAATTCCTAACCAAAGCAGCCCTAAATCTAGCAAATGACATGCAAGGAGAGGAGCCACACTTACCTCGGTCCGACGGGGTGTTCCGGCGACTTTTCCGGCGAGGAATCGGAGGAGGAATCTTGAGTTTTCATGCATGGATCCAAGGCTTCTTCGTGTGTATTCGTTGAAGGGGGAAGCTTATGGCTTCCGCCGCCCCTTCTCCGGCGATTGCCCTCCCCCGACGATCGGCCCCTTCAGGCGATCGCCCTCTCTAGCGCCGCTGCCCCCCCCCCCCCCCTTTTTTTTGTGTTTCTTCTCCAACGATCGTGCCTAGGGCACGATCATATATGGTGGATGGGCCCGGTCTTTTCGGGCCGGCCCGTCCACCACTCTTTTTTTTTTTTCCTGGGTATTACATACTCTCCCCCTTAAAAAAAATTTCGTCTTCGAAATTAACTTACTTGAAGCCTCAAACTTTAAAAATATGCATCCGATATATCATCCCCGAGATCTCAAGTAGTCTTCTTCTCGGATTACCTACTCTCAAGATTTTAACATACACAATCACAGCATCTCAAAACTTGATCCTTTCTATTTACCACACATAGTAAGTTCTTTTGATCTTCTTCGAAAGAATTCCAAACTCCCAACTTTGGATTAAAATGCCGTAATTATATCCCAAAGAAATTAATTTCTCTTGATTCTACATAGAGATCATAATTGGGTTGACAGAAATAGGAGATATCTTTAGTATCAAATGCTCTTAATAAACTATAATCCTCCTTTTCTTAACTTTGCCTGTGATTAAATGATCAACCTTTATCCTAGGAAAACCGCAAACCTGTTCAAATAGATATATTAACAATGTCAGAGCTAGGAGTCGAAGAACTATGTTAAATCATTCCAGGCCCAAGCTTAATTACAGTGCTATCAATCCGTTAACGCTAAATTTGAGATGCCCCAAAATTCTTCTTAGAATTATCAAAAATAGAAGAGCCATAACTACTTCCAGTAGGCAAAGAATCAATGACATTCCCCTCTACTAGAAAACTAACTCAAGTCTTCCATAATAGTACCTTTCAGATCAAGGTATTATTATTATTATTATTATTTTTAATCGGTTTCAAAATAACTCAAACCACTACACTTCCGCTGCGCACTCTAATCTAACTCATCAAATTCTCTAAAGTCACAAAATAATTTCTGACCAAAGTATCACTTTGCATCGAGACTAAGAAAATTCAAATTTTAAATTTTCAAGTAGAACTAGAGCAAAACCTCTAGATCTTTTTGTTCTTGATTTATATAGAGTATACTTACCATAACTAACCCCCAATCCTTTAGTCAAGTTTAAGGTCACTACGTGATCTCCACAACCTTTTTAGAATCCAAAAATATCTAGGTTTAATTTAAAGGGGTAATTCTTGTATTCCCTTTGCAATTTAATTAAAAAAAAAATCTACATTGATTTTCCTTCCAACAGAATTTACCTCAAACTCAATGGGTTAGAACTATTGAGCCAATATCACTATGAGTAGGAATTAACTCTATCAACCTCCAAATCCTTCTTTACCAAAATCCTTAATGTCTATGATCAATGCTACACATAATAACTCACATGAGCATCTCAAAATCGAAATTTCTACTCAATTTTGTATTTTACAATGACAAAGATTTCTAGTTAGATCATAAACCGAGACTTGAGTTCAAATTAACACATCCAATAGTCTCCAACAATTATAAGAAAAATTCAGTAGCCCAATCTGAATATACAAATTCAAATAATTAGAATTCTCCCATCAATATACGTACTCTATGGTCTCAAAATAATCAAATACATCCATAGGAAATAGACCTATTTGCAATATCCAACATGCCAATACCAGATATAATCCACATACATTTTCAACTTCGAAGAACGTTCCTTTCAATATTATGAAATCTCCTTAGCTTACTCCAATACTAAATCAACGTACAAATCTCACTCTAATAATTAGTAGCAAAACCAAAAGTACGATCATATCACAACCCATATCAAGTTTGAACTTCCAAGTCGTTTAAATAATATCTGAACATGGTATAACCGGTATGCCATTGTTAATTTTTCTACACTTATCTTAGGTCAAACCTCTCTTATCATGATCAAAGATAATTTATACTTTCCTTCCACACTCATCGAAAACCAAATCCGATGCAATGCCTATTGATCTTACACCTTAAGAACTGAATTTAATTGTCATGTCCAAAGTGATCATAACCTTAAGCTATGATATATTTCTGTCACGATCCCTAGTGATCTTAAACATATGCTCAGATTCCAACTGGTCACATTTGTCAATAATCTTAAACCTCAAACTTTAATGCCACTAAGGCCACAGTCCCTAGTGGTCTTAAACCTTAGATTATAATATCATTCTTGTTACAATCTCAAGTGATTATAAAACAAATCTCTGATAGTTTTTCTATCATAATTCTCCACTAATACTCACCTGAACATAAACCCTAGGATACCTTAACCTTAAACTCTGATACCACTCTGTCACGCCCCGAACCCATCACCCGGGTTCGGCACGCGACCGGCCGCATGAGCCCTAGAGCAGTGCCCTAAAGATCATGCAAGGCCTAAGATAAACAAAAATTCCAATAAATCCATAATTAATGTATTTAAAACAAACCAACTAAAATGTACTGATTTATTACATAAATTTTAAATGTCCATAAATAAAAGATAGATTAACTTCTATCTATCCAGCAATCAGACTCCATGCTGATCTTATTTCTCGTCCCACCCGATGGACTCTACAAATCCAGTGCCTCTGAAAAAGAAAGTAAGAGTAGTATGAGCTTTTCCAGCCCAGTAAGAATTCCAACAGCCATACACAGTAATAATAATAAAAAAATCAAAACATCAAATAAATGCCATTTCATCTTTTCAAAAGCTCAATAAACAACAAGTGTATATAATCAGTACACATACACAAATCCTTTTTCACATTATGTGATCCATTCCCGTATTACTCTGATTCTCAAGTTTTCAGACTTTTCACTTCTGGCTTTGGACTAACCAAGTTCATGACCCAGTCCAAGACTGCACAAATCCCACGCATAAGCTCGTGGCAGCTATCCCACGCGTAAGCCCGTGGAGGCTATCCTACGCATAAGTTCGTAGAGGCTATCCCACGCGTAAGCCCGTGGAGGCTATCCTACGCATAAGCTCGTAGAGGCTATCCCACGCATAAGCTCGTGGCAGCTATCCTACGCATAAGCTCGTAGAGGCTATCTCATGACAAGGTTAGTCCAACCCATTTTACATGTCTAGTTTTACATGTTTAATCACATTTCAATCACGTCACATATTTTTATAATTTCTCAAAATATATTATTCCTTCCCAATTTAATTATTCCAATACTTTCATAATAAACAAAATGCACACCTCATAGTGTCATACAAGCTCAAAAACAAATAGCAACATACTGATAAAATATATCCAACGATAAAGCCAATATATGCATAAATAAAAGTGCTCAGATGTAGGGATTCTTACAGAAATTGTAGACTGACTCAAACACGGTCCGAATCACAACCTACGCGCTGGGGTGCTGAGTCCCCTGATCAAAATCTCCTGGCACCGCCGACTCTTCCTCTACAACATCAATTATAAATCACAACTAAATTATTTAATATTTAAATATTCTAAACCATAATTCACATCTACTATGGGGTCCATCACCAGGTCCCCAAACATCTCAATCCCTCCAGATCTAGGGCAGTCGGGGTGGCCCGACTCCCACTCCGTACCACCAGCCTACGTCGTCGCCAGCCGTGGCTGCAGCCACGCCGCGACGATGATCGGTCCCGTTGAAGAGACCAAAAGAATGGATGACTCCTCTCTCTTCATGGTTGGGAATACATCTCCCCTTCCCCATTTCTTGGCCCAAGGGCAGCAGCCGCCACCTGCCCAATCCTCGGCCACCACCCTCCCGACCCTCGGCCACCACTGGCCGAACCATCGCCGGCCGCCACTTTTGCAGTCGCCGGTGATGGTGGCCGGCCAAGAGAAAGGGGAAGAAGAGGTCTCCTCTTCTTCCTCCCATGAACCCGCAAAGGGGTCCCTTTTTTTTTCTTCTTCTTTCTTTCTTTCTTTCTTTCTTTCTTTCTTCCCTCCCCTCCATCATCAACAGATGAACCACCGAGGTAGTGGCTCAACCTCTGTCCCCCCACACCCGACGGCAACCCAAGCTGCCTTCCCCCCGACCGCTGTCGTCGCCGCCGGTGGCCAACCCACGCGGAGGGAGAGGAGGAAGGGACGGGATCACGAGGAGGAAGGCCTCGGATCCGCCATCCCCCATCTTCAACAGAGCTCTAAAATTCTCACAAATCTCCACACAAACCCAATCCACCCCATCTGCCATGAATCCCGGCCAACCGGCGGCCGGCGGCGGCAAAAATCGGAAAGAAGAGGCCGAAACAGGGGTACCCTCTTTCGGGCTCTTCTCCGACGATTCACCGGGCAAATTCCTAACCAAAGCAGCCCTAAATCTAGCAAATGACATGCAAGGAGAGGAGCCACACTTACCTCGGTCCGACGGGGTGTTCCGGCGACTTTTCCGGCGAGGAATCGGAGGAGGAATCTTGAGTTTTCATGCATGGATCCAAGGCTTCTTTGTGTGTATTCGTTGAAGGGGGAAGCTTATGGCTTCCGCCGCCCCTTCTCCGGCGATTGCCCTCCCCCGACGATCGGCCCCTTCCGGCGATCGCCCTCTCTAGCGCCACTGCCCCCCCCCCCCTTTTTTTTGTGTTTCTTCTCCAACGATCGTGCCTAGGGCACGATCATATATGGTGGATGGGCCCGGTCTTTTCGGGCCGGCCCGTCCACCACTCTTTTTTTTTTTTTTTCCTGGGTATTACAGTCGCCCAGTATGATTTAATGCCGAACTGAAGAGGTTCGGAATTCAAAGTTTCGAAATCTATATGGCCGCTGTTGAATTGGATAGGCTAGCCTCACAATCAAAGACTTGCATTATATAAGATACAAATTCTCTAATGAGTTCACCAAAGTCAATCGTACGGAGACCTACACTACAAAAAAAAGATTTATGATGTCGGTCACAACAGTGGCTGAAAACAAAGGAAGTACTTGGCAAATTCTTTTACTAACTGTGGGTACACCGTGGCAACAAGTGGCATTGCTACAACTGTTGTATAGGCAACTCCAAAGCCATGGTAGTGAAATATCCTATAACAACAGTCTAGAACTGTTGATATAGTTTGTTGTAGCAATTACAACTGTTGCTATACTTGCTAAATAAAGTGTAATGGAAATAGACAATCTCTCGCAATGATAAGGTAATTATTGGGATTCTATTATGTTTTGATAGTGACGACCACTAATATAAGTTTAGCTCGTTGCAACAGTTTTACCTGTTAATATAGACAAGTTACAAGTTGTAGCTAAATTTAATTCAAACTGTGTAGCGATCATTGCAAAGCGTAACTATTTGAAATTTATCATAGTGATACTGATTGCCCGTATGTATGTATATTTTACTAGTGGTTCCAGCCATTGCCATAAAGTCAAATAAATAGATATATTTTTGCTCGCCACTCGTATCATCATCAATGCAAGGGTTGTACTTAGAGGTGGGCATTGGGCCGGCCGCCCATGGCCCGGCACGAAGCGGGCCGTGCCTTTTGCTACAGTAACGGGCCGTACTAGGCACGGCTAATAAAAGGGGGCCGAGCTGGATTAAGGATTTCTGGCCCGCGGGCCGAGCCCGGCACGGCCCATAAGGGTCTGGCCTGGCACGATTCGTGGGCTAAGCACAGCATGACCCGCGGGCCAGCCTGAAAGAGTTGGTTTGGTGTGGTGACAATGAGGGAGGAAAGGGGTATTTATAGGACTCCATTTTTTTCACAAAATATCCCTCAAATTAGCCGTTTTATGCCTGTTGGGAGGGGCAAAATGGGTAAAAAGCCACAAATAGCTGTTATGAGCCCAAAAAATAGCCGTTATGGGCCACCCATAATGGCTATTTTTTTTTGCCCACAACAGCTATTTTTTTTGGACAGACGGGCCGTGCCGGGCACGGCCCGTCTTGTGCCTGGCATGGCCCGCCACCCCACGGGCCTAGGGCCATGCCGGATTTAGCCTTTAGGTTAAGCGTTGGTCTGTGGCCCGGTGGGCCTGAGCCGGGCCAGGCCCGGCACGGCCTGATGCCCATCTCTAGTCGTACTCGCCATATATGGTGACCTAAACCCATTACCAAATAAATACATAAATGACATTCCATTAGCATCCATATTGTTTGCTAAAAAAAAATAACGATAGTTTTCAAATTGTATATATTATATACTTATATTTCACTGAACAATAAAAATAAATAAATCTATCTCAAATGCATAGTCATTCAATTTTCATATGATCCAAACCTATAAAAAATTGTATACAAAACACATCCTATTTTGCTCGATTAATATAAAAGGCATAACAACCCAGAATTGGGTAAAATTCAGCACTAATTAAATTACATAGTAGAAAAGGAATAAAGGTACTAATCCCAAGTCTAACATACAACAGGCCACATGACAATTCATACCCAAACCAAATATTCGTCTCTGTTCTACAAAAAAGAGTAAAATTATAAAAGTATACAACACTAACAAAAAGAGAGGAACTCCATCCCGACTAGTCTGATATTGTGCATTTATCTGCAGAAAAAAATCAAAATAAATAGTTAATGAGGTCATAACTAAGAAAAATCTCTTTAATTGATATAATGCTATTAGTTACCTATATCTCTGCCATGCTAAGCATTATGACATGATTAATAAATAGAGAATTAGAGTTAAATTGAATAAAATATAATTTTTCATCCTCGAAATCTACTACCACACCTTAACAAAGTGACCTTGGATAATAAATGAAGAGTTACATTTTCCTTTTGAAAACTTGTTTTCTTCACCAGCAGAAGCAGAACAGGTGTGATCCAGGGGAATGAAAATTGATGTTATTAAATTTTTGCTTGACTGAACTAGATGACCAAAGCGTTTTCCTATGGAGTTTTTAGGGACTTATGTTTCCCTCTTGGTAAATGTTCAGTCCTCTATCTAAAATAGAGATACAACGGAGAATTCAACTTATTGAGCATGACTATCGGCCTAATCTAGAAAGATCACCAGACTTGATGTGAACCATTTTAGCCACTACTAATATTTAGGAGGATCACCAGACTTAATATAGGCTATTTTGAGCATTAAGAGTATGTAGGAGGATCACTATACTCGATTTAGATTATTTTAGCCACTATGAGTAATGCTGAATAGGATCCCGGAGCAAAAACCACCATATCAAGAAGCTGTATTGCACGTCAAACTTTTGGAGGATATAACATAGTCGTATGATGCTCGATTGAGATGATCTTTTTTTTCGATCGGATAACTTTTCGAGATCTATAATTAGGGTAAATCTCCGAAAGGGTTTAAGCAAACTAAAATTTTATTATTTGGACCCCAAAATAGGTTGGTCAAACTTTTTTTTTTTTTTTTTGGGGGGGGGGGGGGGGGGGTTATTTTTCAATCTAAGCGAAAATAGGTAAAATTGATGTAGAAGATAAGATTACATCCTATACATCCTATAGGATTTTTTTTTAATGATTATTTCTATTAGTAATATTTACTTTTAAAATTTTAGTCCTAGTCGAACTAAGAGAAGAATCCTACCTGACTTATGCAAGGGAAGACCTCACTACGATTATAAATAGGAGCTATGTATATTAGTTTATAGTATCGATCATCAATGAAAAAAAAGAGGGACTTAATCCCTACTTTTACAATTCTTTTATGTTTTTCTAAAAAAATTTTTGAGAGATTTGAGTTGAGCAGGTTGAGAAAATTCTTCCTTCTTCCTAATCATATCAAGTTGGTATCGGAGAATCGTTCTTCCAGATATATAGGATCAAGTTGGTATCAGAGTCATACTCTTATATAGTAGAAATCAACTTGATCTGATCATATCAAGTTAGTATTAGATCTTCGGTCCTCTGCATATATGAAAGCCTTAGTTTGTGGTCTAGATATACGACTAATATAAGCAGACAAGATAAGAGCTATTCATGATTAAAGTATATTGAAGAATAAATGTAAGTATAGTTGCTAGTTTTACCTGGATGGATGATGAGATAAAATAACGCCTCACAAAATTGGAGGAAAAGATGGCCCAACTTACTAAGACCGTCTTGAGATTGGTATGCCTTCAACATAATCACCGACAACTCATGTAGCGAAGCTGCACCCACGTCTAGAGACCAAAATCTACCATATAACAAAAAAGACCAAAGATGGAAACAATCTCCAAGCAAAAATCGATTCAGCCATGAGATAGGGAAGCAAGCATTTCTGCATCTTTAATTTTGATTTAGTAGAAGTTCATCTCCTAAAAGAGAGCTTCGATCTAGAAGAATCATCAAACTTGATATGGATAATTTTGGCCACTACAAGCATTCAAAAGAATCACCAGTATAATAATGATTTTATCCTTTCAAAATCTAAATTATGAACTGTGATTTTCTTGGAGATGTTTGATTGGTGATGAGAAACATGAAAAGTCTTATCAAAGTTGAACTTTCCAATTGTATAATTTCAGTTATTATATGAAATTTCATTACACAGCCAAGCACCGAAATGTATAAAATCATAACATGTAATTTCAAAAACAAAAGTAACAAAATCATGATTTTGTTATACGTCCTACCCCACCTGACATGATCTAAAGACCCGGCATAGAATATGAGCGGCAGAATTAAGAAAGATTCAGTATCATGTAATCTTGCATGTGTGCAGAAGTGCCTGATTTTGCTGGCTGGAGTGGTGGAGGTGATGCTGATGGCCAAGCATTTCAGTGCAGTAAATTAGAATGTAATAACACCATTGAATGTAGCCGATGATCCTACCACTCTGCAGCAATTTCAGTGCAATCCCAAATCCATCTCAAGCCATGTCTGTGATCATGAGGCTACGCTTACACCTTTGCCTAGTTTGATTTCAATTATGCTGGCAGCTTTCAAATCTAACCATCTGAATCCTGGATTTGCTGAGATTTGCAATGCAAGATTCAAGTGAACATAAAGTGCGGAATTATAAGAGCATGAAAAGAGGCACGGATGGATTGGAGGGCTTGAATTTGCAAGCAGTTGAAATGATATATGCAACTACAACTGAGTCGAACAAAAAAATGTAATTTCAGATGAGCTGAGTTTGGTGTGACAATTACATCCTTGTTTTGAAGTGTTTCAGCAGATGAAAGAAACAGCAGGGGACTGTTCAGAGCCATTGAAATCAGAATAAGGATTTGATCTGATTATTCTGGCGTAGTTTCTCGTCTTCTGTAAGAGAATTGCTTTATGGCTACCTTGCTAAGTTTTGCTCCTTAAGTTTCATTAACAATCAGATGGATGATTTTGAAATCTTTGCATTGTCCCAAACCTGGGAGTTAAGCAAATGGACACCTGCCTCAAAAATCATTCATCTCAGCCATTACTAAATTGCTGATTAGGATTTTATTACTTGCATCCAAAAGCATTACAATATTCTTATCTTGTTTAGCAACTTAACTGAGTAGCCATCTTGACAGCACGAGTTGGGACCTGCTTTAGATAAAATTCTTTCGTAACATCACTCTAATCGATCCTTTTAGAGACAGTTGTGTTCCATAGTGCTATATTCTCTTGGTCAGTGCCCAGATATTAGAGTAGATCAATGGCTTGTTTTATATGTATTCATTCATGCACATTTATTTTGAAAAAATCATTAAAGACCACCCAAAACTGCTTTAGTCCACCAAGAATCCAAGTTATATCTTTTGGCTTTATTGCTTAAGATGTAATCTCCTAATTATATTTGCCTAGTTTTTCTCTGGAGTGACAGTCTCCTGCCGTTTTGACATGTATAGAGTTGCAAGTGAGCATGCTTGGATGTATTCATACTTTAGCGGTCAACAGATGAAGGGATCAAGAAAATACTTACTGCAGGGTGGTGTTGTAGCTTCCTTATTTGCAGGTTAAAAGTAGATAAGTGTGATAAACATCTCTATACAAGCCTGGTAAGACAGATGGGTCGTCTGTGGTCATATCTTATGTTTACTACCATACCTAAGAGCCATAAATATTTCTAGCTTGATCTTCTTATGTGAGGAGCCAGTCCATTGACCGGCCCGCACATGATTTGGGCCAGTGGGCTGGCGCTGAGTGGTCAACCTAACTCCTCACGTGCACTGCACGTGAGGAAAAGGGAGAGGAAGACTATGGTTTGGGAGTCTTCTTTCTCCCTCATCCGATCGCGATCCTTTCTTCTCCTCGACGACTCCAACTAGAAATCAGAGACCTAGGACCAGCAGAGCCTAAGGTCTCTTCTATATAAACATCCCCACCTCTCTTGGCCCTCTACCAAACGGCCAGCGAGCTCCCTTCTCTCTCTCTTTTCTCTTGAACTTGTGGTTGTCCATCTTTGTGTTCGCCATAAATCGGGGCCATCGGATGCCACCGAAGCCAAGGTAACACCCTGTCCTTCCTTCCCTTTCCTTTCTTTTCTTCCCATGACTTGGAATCATGGCCGCCAGCCGAGAAATCGGCCAGAAATCGCTCAGAAAAAAGGATCCCCTGTTTTGCTCTATTCTGTTTTCTTCTCTCTTTTTTTGACCGCTATCACCACTTGCGATTGTCGTCAAAGGCCTCAACCTGTATCAGCCTCAGGCTGGAGCCGGAGCCCCAACCATCGGCGAATGGGTTAGGACTTAACAGTGATCTAGCCAAGTCCTTGCCCCCTATTTGGCCCTATTTTGGGCTGATTTCAGCCAGCTGCTGGTGGCCGCCTCTACTGCCCTCCACCGCCCACTGTAGCTACTTTGTCGGACCACCGTGATCACAGTCACCAATCCGCCTCCTCCTTCTCATGTTTTGACAAAGAGAAAAGAGTGAAAAGAAAGAAGAAAAGTTAGAAAAGAAAAGAAGAAGAGAGTGAATCTCTCTCTCTCTCTCTTGTTTCTTCTCTTTCTACCTTCTCTCTGTTCTTTCTCTCTCTAAATAGACCCATGAATTCTAGTACAAGGTCCCATCCACCTATTCTACGGACTTGAATTGACCCCTGCAAAAGGCCCTGAACCGCTTTGGTATTCGGGCTCCCTACCGAATCGATCATTCCAATCTTGCTGAATGTCCCTAAAACCATCATTGATGAATCCTATCAAACAATTGTGGCCCTAATTGAGTCCATACTCTATGATTCATTGATTGAGCTGCTTAGACATGACCTACCCGAAACCGCCGAACACTGTCACCCGACTAACCATCTCTATTTTTTATTATTTTAATTTAACAAAAATTATCGAATATAAATTAATATATCTTCTAATGTTTGTATATAGGTTTAGCAGATTTATCTAGTGAAGTTTGACGATCTAAGATGGTAGAGGTAAGTAGATCTTATACTTCTTATTATTTTTCAAATTATCATATTTTCATGAATATGATTTGCTAGTAAAAATATCATATTTTTTATATAATTAAAGATTAGCATATGTATTACAAAAATTATATTTTATTATAAAAATAGTTCCATAAATATTTTTAATGAAATAGCTAGTTCATGAAATATAAATTTTATCATGCCATTTAGTATTTTTCCATCTACTTTTGTATATGTTTTACGAAAAAAATATGAATATTTCAAAGGCTCTGAGATAGCTATGTATAATCTCTAGAATTAAAAAAAATAACTTCCGGATCTAGCATCCATACGAGCACAGATCCCACCAACGGGTATAAAGTTAGCATACGAAAAATTTTTTTGTCGATTATGAATACGGGTTCTATTATGGGTATTGTTGCTGGTGGTCCAAACCGAGAACGATTGGCACTGCGGTGTGAACGGGGTTCCGTCTGAGTTGTCTTGGTTGGTGTTGGTTGCGCTCCACCTTCCGCCAAGAAACCTGCAAACAAGCCTTGCACCACCACCAGGGTGGTGATGGCCCTCCGACGGTCAAGTCAGAGGAGATTGGAGGAGGAGGAGAGGTGATAATCGCAAGTAAGAGAGTGCTCTGGGAGATATTGCTCACCCCCCCCTTTCTCCCCCCAGCCGCATATATACCTGGCTGGGGGGTCTCTCAGGGGGGTTCGTTATCGTGGGGCACGATGGTGTGGCCACTGACATGGCCGTTACAGGGCGTCGTGGAGCAGCACCGGGTACGGCCACGTCAGGGCATAGTGGGGCTCCGCTTTGTACGGCTGATGCAGGAGATCGTGGAGCAGCATCGGATACAGCCGTTGCAGGGAGTAGTGGAGCAGGAGGCCGCGGCGTGCCTCTGGGGAATAGCCTGTCGTTATCAAGAGATCTCCGACTCGGGGTCGGAGCGCTGGATCAAGGGGCAGCCGACTCGGGGTCGGGCTGCGGAGCCGAGGATATCCGACTCGGGGTCGGATTGCTGGATCAAAGGGCAGCCGACTCGGGGTCGGGCTGCGGAGCCGAGGACGTCCGACTCGGGGTCGGGCTGCGGAGCCGAGGATGTCCGACTCGGGGTCGGATTGCTGGATCAAAGGGCAGCCGTAGTCTTCCTGGGCGCGCGTGCCGGTCACGTGGGGCATGGCGGCTTATTTCCCCCGTAACAGTAGCCCCCCACTTCCGAGCCTGGAACCAGAAGGGGAACAGGTGAAGGGGGTGATGTTTCGGGATTGCCGCCGTTCCTCGGAGAGGCGCGCGCGCTTCGAGCTCCCCGCCCTTTTTATGGCGTATGGCGGTTATTGCTGACCTGGCAGTCTGAGGATTTCGGCGGACATCCTTCCTTAATGGTGTCGATTCGCCTTTGGGGCGCGAGCGACCCTTCGGCAGCCAGGCGTCCTCTGGCGTCATCGAGGCGTCACTTGCCTTTCCGCCTATTTAATCGGGGGCCTTTCCCCGTCCGTCTTCTTCTTTACAGATATTTTCAAGTTTCCCCTTTGCGCAGCTGTTGCTGCCGTCGGACTGTTCACTTGTTTCTCCTTTGGCGCTCTCGGAGCCGTTCTTACCTCTTTTCCGGTGAGTTTTCCCCATTCTTCTACTTAGGGCTCTCCATACTTTCCCCTCTTATACTAGTGTACTCCAGTCGCTCCGGTCTTTCCCCCCTTCCTGTCCCCATCCTGACCGTAGGGTTATTGGCCATTAGGAATGGGCGAAGTGAGAGTAGACCAAATTAAGTCGGAGCTGGTCGCCACAGACTTAGACAGACTCGTGGCTCGGTACCACCTTCCCGAGGCCTGCAACGCCACGCTCCCGGGGCCTGAGGAGAGGATGTCCCATCCTCCTCCAGGGAAGATCGCCATCAATGAGGGCATTCTCCAGGCTGGATTCCGCTTTCCCCCTTCGGACTTGGTCATGCAGGTGCTACGGGGTTTAAGAGTGGCACCGACGCAACTGGTGCCGAACTCGTGGCGGGCCCTGACGGTCTTCCAGGTTCTCTGCCGTATGCACGAGATCCCCGCCACCCTGAATGTTTTTTGGGAGTTCTACAGCCTGAGCGGCCACCCCCAGGACAAAGGGTGGTGGTGCTTCGCAGCGCGGCGAGGATGCGGCCTTGTCAAGGAGGCTCCTACCTCCATTCACAAATGGAAGGAGCGCTTCTTTTTTGTTGATGCAGATCCCTCTTGGGAAATCAGGGCGACCTGGGAGACCCCGATGAAGTCTCCGATCGGCCTATCGAGACTGTCAAGGGAGGAGTCCGATGGCTTGGCCGCCTTGAAGGGGTTGGTTGCCGAGGGCCAGCTCCCCCCGGTGGCCCGCCTTATTTCCGAGGATACTTTGGTGAATGTCGGTCTGAGCTCGGTCCCCACCGACCGT
Source organism: Phoenix dactylifera (assembly GCF_009389715.1). Taxonomy (NCBI): domain Eukaryota; kingdom Viridiplantae; phylum Streptophyta; class Magnoliopsida; order Arecales; family Arecaceae; genus Phoenix; species Phoenix dactylifera. The sequence continues at coordinate 91,399 of NW_024067811.1, forward strand.
GAGTCCGCCACCGATTCTTTCTTGACTTTTTCCCTTCTTTCGTCCCGTTCTTTCCTTTGGTTTCTCCGTCTCCGACTATCCCGTCCTTTTTGCAGAGATCGACGACGTCATGCGGTCGGTGAAGACAAAGGCTGTTGGTAGGGCGTCCCTGCTGGAAGCAGCCCAGAGGAGGAAACGAGCTCTTCCGAGCGGGGCCCCACCGGCGAAGAAGTCCCGTAAGGAGGTGCCTCTGACGCCGACCGACGAGTCCGGGCCCACCGATCAGGGAGACGTCGTGGGCACGGACCGGCAGCTGACGCTGTATCAGCCCTCCGGTGGTAAGATTGCCGCTACTCCGGAGGTATCATCCGAGCCTGCCCGAGACGGACGGGTCGGACGTGATCGGTCCCCGACCCGGCCTTCGACTCGGTCGGCTCCTGATGACTCGAGGAGGGACGCGCCGAGGCCCCGACCGAGCGGGACCCTATCAATTCCTGGGGTGACCCCCGCCCCGAGCGCGATCGGCCGGACTCTTCCCCAGGCGATGGATAGGGGTAAGGCTGCAGAACCACCGTCCGGCTCTGGGGAGAAATCGGGGTCTGCCTTCACTACCGATGGCGCCCGAAATCTCATCGAAACAGTGCTGCTGGAGAAGGACCGTCGGCGGGTCCGGGAGTTGGAGGTCTCTGATGTTGGGGCTACCAGCTGTGTCTGTCTCATGTCGGTGAGTGTTCTTCTGGCCGCTTTTCACCATTTATTGGCTCTGTTGTTCTCCGCCTGACTCCCTTATTTTTCCTATTTCTTAGCTCGCCCAGTACATGATCCGTCTGGAGGAGTGCTACAAGGAACAGGCGGGGCTTCTGGCGAAGGCCGAGGACCGGCTGAAAGCAGTGGAAAAGGGAGGCCAGGCTGTGGCAGGCAGGACGACCGGGGACTTCGAGGCGAGGCTCCGGGAGGCCGAAGAGCGGGCACTCGGCTTTGCTGCCCTCGAGAAGCAACTGTTGGAGGCTCAGGAGCAGCTCAAGGTTGCCTCGGGTCTCGAGGGCGAGGTCAAGAAGGCGGATGAGCGGGCCGAGAAGCAGTCCCGGAAGGCTGCCGACTACCGGAGAGGTGGGAGAAGGCCCAGCGGTCAGCCGACAACGCCCGCAACCGAACCCGGTCTCTTGAAGCTAAGCTGGGCGAATTGGAGTCGGCCTTGGAGAAGTCCCGTGCGAGCGATCAGGAGCTTCATTCGCGCCTGACGGAGGCTTGAGGCTGCTCGCATTGCTGCCGAAGCGAAGCACAAGGAGGCTCGGGCTGAGCTGCTGAGGGTCTCCACCGAGGCGGAAGGCCGGATTGTGGCGAAGGTCTTGGAGGCGAAAGCCCAGATTATGGAGCGGGCAGAGGCAGCGCTGGCCGAGAGGAGTGCGGAAATCGGGCGTCAGGCGGTAGAGGCTTATCGCCAGTCCGCCGAGTTCGCTCATGATATGTCGGAGGCAGTACAGACCTATCGTCAGTCCGACGAGTTTGTCCGTGACGCGTCGGACGCGGGGGCCGAAGCCTTTGTCTTAGGCTTCGAGGAGGGCCTGGCAAGGGTGTCGGCTAAGTACCCCGAAGTTGACCTGAGCGAGATCTCCCTTCTCGACTCCTCTCCGGCGCCATTGCCTGTTGGTTCTCCTGCTGCTTCCCTACCTCCTGCGGACGAGCCCGACGTTCCCGACCCGGGAGTTCCTCCAAGCTGACCTCTTGTACCTTTCGTTGTCTTCTTTTTTTTTTGTATACCGGCGTTTTGCCAAAATTGTATGTGCCTCGGCCCTGAAACAATGAAAATTAATGCAAGTTGAATGTTTCTTCATCTCGCCTTCGTCCTTCTTTTTCTTTTAACTCTCGGTAGCGTCTTGCTGACTCCTGGCTCCCGAAATTCTTCCGGCGCTAGGCCAGGCATCCGAGGGTTAGGCCTCAGGAAACTCTTCCGGCGCTAAGCCAGGCATCCGAGGGTTGGGCCTCAGGAAATTCTTCCGGCGCTAAGCCAGGCATCCGAGGGTTAGGCCTCGGGAAATTCTTCCGGCGCTAAGCCAGGCATCCGAGGGTTAGGCCTCAGGAAATTCTTCCGGCGCTAAGCCAGGCATCCGAGGGTTAGGCCTCAGGAAATTCTTCCGGCGCTAAGCCAGGCATCCGAGGGTTAGGCCTCAGGAAATTCTTCCGGCGCTAAGCCAGGCATCGAGGGTTAGGCCTCAGGAAATTCTTCCGGCGCTAAGCCAGGCATCCGAGGGTTAGGCCTCAGGAAATTCTTCCGGCGCTAAGCCAGGCATCCGAGGGTTAGGGCCTCAGGAAATTCTTCCGGCGCTAAGCCAGGCATCCGAGGGTTAGGCCTCAGGAAATTCTTCCGGCGCTAAGCCAGGCATCCGAGGGTTAGGCCTCAGGAAATTCTTCCGGCGCTAAGCCAGGCATCCGAGGGTTAGGCCTCAGGAAATTCTTCCGGCGCTAAGCCAGGCATCCGAGGGTTAGGCCTCAGGAATTCTTCCGGCGCTAAGCCAGGCATCCGAGGGTTAGGCCTCAGGAAATTCTTTCCGCGCTAAGCCGGGCATCCGAGGGTTAGGCCTCAGGAAATTCCACTCGTTGGTCGACCAAGGCTGGCGCATGCCGAGGCAAACTGGTCGGGGCTTCAGGCTAGTCTGCTCCCGGGATGGTCATCGGGTTAGCCTGGCATCCGAGGGCCGAGCCTCGGGACCTTCCACTCGTTGGTCGGCCAAGGCTGGCGCAAGCCGAGGCGACCGGTCGGGGCTTCCGGCTAGTCTGCTCCCGGGATGATCATCGGGCTAGCCAGGCATCCGAGGGCCGTCAAGCCTCAGGAAATTCCGCTCGTTGGTCGGCCAAGGCTGGCGCAAGCCGAGGCGACCGGTCGGGGCTTCAGGCTAGTCTGCTCCCGGGATGATCGTCGGGTTAGCCTGGCATCCGAGGGTTGTCAAGCCTCAGGAAATTCCACTCGTTGGTCGGCCAAGGCTGGCGCGAGCCGAGGCGACCGGTCGGGGCTTCAGGCTAGTCTGCTCCCGGGATGATCGTCGGGTTAGCCTGGCATCCGAGGGCCGAGCCTCGGGACATTCCGCTCGTTGGTCGGCCAAGGCTGGCGCAAGCCGAGGCGACCGGTCGGGGCTTCAGGCTAGTCTGCTCCCGGGATGATCGTCGGGTTAGCCTGGCATCCGAGGGTTGTAGCCTCAGGACATTCCACTCGTTGGTCGGCCAAGGCTGGCGCAAGCCGAGGCGACCGGTCGGGGCTTCAGGCTAGTCTGCTCCCGGGATGATCGTCGGGTTAGCCTGGCATCCGAGGGCCGAGCCTCGGGACATTCCGCTCGTTGGTCGGCCAAGGCTGGCGCAAACCGAGGCGACCGGTCGGGGCTTCAGGCTAGTCTGCTCCCGGGATGATCATCGGGTTAGCCTGGCATCCGAGGGCCGAGCCTCGGGACATTCCACTCGTTGGTCGGCCAAGGCTGGCGCAAGCCGAGGCGACCGGTCGGGGCTTCCGGCTAGTCTGCTCCCGGGATGATCATCGGGCTAGCCAGGCATCCGAGGGCCGAGCCTCGGGACATTCCACTCGTTGGTCGGCCAAGGCTGGCGTAAGCCGAGGCGACCGGTCGGGGCTTCCGGCTAGTCTGCTCCCGGAATGATCATCGGGCTAGCCAGGCATCCGAGGGCTGAGCCTCGGGAAATTCCGCTCGCTGGTCGTGCGCTTGTCGCTCGCTGCCCGACGGGGTTTCTCCGTGGCCAGCCGCGATCATGTTTCTCCTTTTCTCTAAGCGTTGCCTGGGGGAACACGAGAAGGGCATTAAACGCTAATTAATGCGTTACCTGGGAAATCGGATCGCCAGCTGCTGCTTGCGAGGAGTGTTAGTTGAGCGGCCGCGATACGCGGGTTCTTCGAGGAGGATACGGCCTGGGCGCGAGCGGAGATATGTGGACCTAGGGGTACATGACACCCGGATTGTCCTGCACAAAGAATGCGGTTTAAGGAGAATGACGCTTAGGAAATCGCGGGGAGATACGCCTCGGGAGCCGGAACGGCTTCGGTTTCAATGCGCCTGCATTTATTGGAGCCACCCGCATCGGAACGACCAGGGGGCCGCAGTTTGGCTATAAATACAGGTGCAGGTACGATGGAGTTTGCCAAGCCGGAGCTGTTCAGGTTGCCATGGATCGCGGACCTCCTCCTTGGAATATGACTGAGAGACTCCTGTTGAAGGAAAGGGGAGGCGCTCCCCTTGCGACTTCAGCCAACTAGCCGTTTCATCTGGGATCAACAAGGAGGGTCTTCCCGGCGGAACTCCGCTCTAGGCGTTTCATCCGGGATCACATCTCCCCTCCTTGAAGTTCAGCCTCCCGATTGAGCTCTGCACCAGACGCTCAGTCCGGGACCGCGCCTCCATATGCTCTTCCCCCTCGAATTCCTTCTCTTTCCTACCACTGGGGAGGATGGGAATATCCTTTGGAGGCGGCGTTCCCCTGGGGCAGCGGGAGCTTCTTCTGCGGCGGCTCCTCGTCTTTTTGGTGAGGTGCTGGATGGCGCCTCCGGTTAGAAGCACCCACTTCCGGTGGGATTGCAGCTGCTTTGGGTTGAGGGTTTGGGATCCTCGGTCCTCAGCTCCACGGATTCTCCACCTCTTCTTTGCTTTCTTTACTCCCTAATTCTCCTCTGGGAATTCCTTGTAATCACACGAGCACGCCATTGTAACCAGAAATTATTGAAATGAAAAGTGTTGCACCTTTTCAAATTGTCTTTCTGGCCTTGTTGTTCTACTGGTAATACATCCGCAGGTTAGCGGAATTCCAGCCCCTTGGAATTTCTCGGCCATCTAGGGCTTCCAACTGGTAGGAGCCAGGTCGGTTTACCCAACGAACTTTATACGGGCCTTCCCAATTCGGCGCTAGCTTCCCACCTTCCGTAGGTTGAGATGCCTTAGCTCGCCTCAGCACCAGATCTCCAATTCTGAAAAGCTTCGGTCGGACTTTGGAGTTGTAATATCGGGCCACCCTCCGCTGATACATTGCCATCCGAACCTGCGCCATTTTCCTTGCTTCTTCCAAGAGATCCAGGTTCCCTCGGAGTTGCTCCGAGTTGGCCTCGGGTCGGTGTGCGGCTACCCGAGGTGAGGGAAGTCCGAGCTCTACGGGGACAACGGCTTCCGTGCCATAGGTTAGGCTGAAAGGCGTCTCCCCGGTAGGAGTCCGATGCGTGGTCCGATACGCCCAAAGGACATTCTCGAGTTCCTCGACCCAAGCTTGCCCCGTCCGTCCGATCCGCGCTTTGATACCTTGGAGGATTGTCCGATTTGTGACCTCGGCCTCGCCGTTGGTTTGGGGATGCGACACGGACGTGAACCGATGTTCGATCCCGAACTCCTCGCAGAAGTCTCGGAAATGCTTGTTATCAAACTGTCGACCGTTATCCGAGATGAGGACCCGAGGTACCCCAAATCGGACAATGATGTTCTTCTTTACGAACTTCCGGACTTGCGCCTCCGTGATGGTGGCCAGTGGCTCTGCCTCCACCCACTTGGTGAAGTAGTCGATGGCGACAATCAAAAATTTCCGCTGGGCCGAAGCGATGGGGAATGGTCCGAGGATATCCATTCCCCACTGTGCAAAGGGCCAGGGGGCGGTGATTGGCGCCAAGGGAACAGAGGGGACTCTCTGGATGTTGGCGTGGCGCTGGCAGGCGTCGCATTTCCGTACGTGATCCTTTGAGTCTTCCAATAAGGTCGGCCAATAGTAGCCTTGCCTCATGATCTTATGTGCCAGGGACCTAACCCCCAGGTGCGATCCGCAGATGCCTTCGTGGACTTCGCTGAGGGCGTAAGCCGCTTCCGAAGGGCGGAGGCACCTTAAGAGGGGGGCGGTGAACGAGGTCCGATACAGCCTCCCTTCGTAGAGTACGTAGTGGGCGGACTTCATAACAAGTCGCCGAGCTTGATCTTCATCTTCGGGGAGGATCCCTTCGGCGAGGTAAGCTACAAGCGGGTCCATCCAAGATGGTTCCGGATCAATTGCCATTACCGCTTCAGCCTCGCCGATGCTCGGGGCATCTAGGGTCTCCAGGTATATCGCCCTTGACAAGTTGTGTGCCTCAGCGCCCACCAAGCGGGACAACCTGTCGGCCCTAGCATTTTCGCTCCTTGGGACCTGCTGAATGTCAATACTGCCGAGGTCGGGAATGAGTGCTTGCACCTTCCGGACGTAGCTCTGCATGGTCGGGCTCCGTGCCTCGAACTCCCCTCGAACCTGCCCGACCACCAGCTGGGAGTCGGTGAAGACCTTCAGACGCCGGATGCCGAGCTCCTTGGCGAGTTTGAGTCCCGTGACTAGGGCCTCGTACTCCGCCTCATTGTTGGTCACTGGAAATCCGAACCTCAAGGCATACTCGGCTATCACTCCATCGGGATTGGTAAGGACCAGCCCAGCCCCTCCACCTTCAGGGTTCGACGACCCGTCAATGTGGAGCGTCCAGATCGGGAGATCGAGGCTGGGTGTTTTCGGCGGCCTAGGTTCCGCCTCCTGCACAGTGCACTCAGCGAGAAAGTCCGCGAGCACCTGGGCCTTGATGGCGGGCCGGGGCTGGTAGCGGATGTCGAACTCACCAAGTTCTACTGCCCACTTCACCAGCCGTCCCGCATTCTCAGGATTGCTGAGGATCTGCCGCAGTGGTTGATCGGTCAAAAGGGTGACAGAATGAGCCTGGAAATAGGGGCGAAGCCTCCTGGTCGCAGTCAGCAGCGCGAAGGCGATCTTTTCAGCCTTCGTGTACCGCGTCTCGGCATCCCGGAGGACTCGGCTGGTGTAGTACACGGGCTTCTGAAGTTTTGCCTCTTCCCGAACCAGTACTGCGCTGACTGCGGTTGGGGAGACCGCCAGGTAAAGGTAGAGCATCTCCCCCTCTTGCGGCTTGGACAGCAGGGGAGGAGACGCCATGTACTCCTTGAGCTGGTCGAACGCCACTTGACATTCAGCCGTCCAGAGGAAGTCTTTCGGGCGCTTCAACACCTTGAAGAACGGTTGGCAGCGTTCGGCCGATTTTGCCACAAATCGTCCGAGCGCGGCGACCCTCCCAGCGAGCTCCTGAACCTCCTTCACTTTGGTCGGAGGGGACATATCTTGGATGGCCTTGATTTTGTCCGGGTTGGCCTCGATCCCCCGCTGGTTGACAATGAAGCCGAGGAACCTCCCGGCCGAAGCACCAAAGGCGCACTTCGCTGGGTTTAGCTTCATACGAAACTTCCGCAAGGTGGCGAAGGTCTCCTCCAAATCCGCAATGTGCTGATCCGCATGGCGGCTCTTTACCAGCATATCGTCCACGTACACCTCCATGTTCCGGCCGATCTGCTCCTTGAAGATTTTATTGACGAGGCGCTGGTAAGTAGCGCCAGCGTTCTTCAGACCGAAGGGCATTACCTTGTAACAGTACAGCCCCCTGTCTGTTATGAAGGCCGTTTTCTCCTCGTCCTGTGGAGCCATCATTATTTGGTTGTAGCCGGAGAAGGCGTCCATGAAAGACAGCAGCTGATATCCGGAAGTCGCGTCGACCAGTTGGTCTATTCGCGGAAGCGGAAAGCTATCCTTGGGGCACGCCTTGTTCAGGTCGGTGTAGTCGACGCACCTCCTCCACTTCCCGCTCGCCTTCCGGACAAGTACGACGTTTGCCAGCCACTCGGGGTAGCTCACTTCCCTTATGAAACCTGCCTCCAAGAGTTTGTCTACCTCCTGGTCGACCACCCGGATCCGATCCGGGGCACAGTGTCTCTTCTTTTGCTTTACTGGTCGGTGGGTCGGGTCGACGTTGAGGGCGTGAGAAATGACCTCCGGGTCGATCCCAGGTACATCGGCCGCCGACCAGGCAAACACATCAGCATTGGCTCGGAGGAATTCCACTAACCGGAGCCGAGCTTCCAAGTCGAGGTTGGCACCGACCCGGACCGTGCGGTCCGGGCGGCCTTCTTCGAGGGGAACTTCGATTACGCCCTCGGCCGGCTCCCCGTGCCGCAAGGCCACTTCGTCTCTGGCGTCAAGGGACTCGACGCTTAGGGCCTCCATGGGCTTCTTCCCTTTGAGAGTTGCTAGGAAACACTGCCGTGCGGTTGGTTGGTCACCTCGGACCTCTCCAATCCCGGCCGCCGTGGGGAACCGCATGAGCAAATGGTAGGTAGAAACCACCGCGCGAAGGGCGTTCAGTCCGGGTCGTCCGAGGATAGCGTTGTAGGCCGAGGGGACACGGACGACCAAGAACCCGAGTCGCACCGTGGCTTCTGCGGGTGCAACGCCCGCAGTCACAGGCAGCTCAATGACACCTTCGGCCGAGATAGCGTCTCCAGTGAATCCTATGAGGGGGGTCGATGTTTTGTGCAACAATTGTCGGGACAAGCTCATCTTTTGGAAGGCCTCGTAATACAAAATATCAGCTGAGCTTCCACTATCCACAAGAACACGCCTTACATCATAGTTCGCCATAGTGAGAGAGATCACCATGGCGTCATCGTGGGGAGTCTGAACCCCCTTTACATCTTCATCACAAAAAGCGATTACATTTCCGACCCGCTGCCTCTTCGCGACGGCCACTCCTGATGCTTCCGCCGAGCCCCCTGCGTTCCTCACGGGCCGAGAGCAGCCCCCAGTGATGGTGTGGATCACTCCCGCAACGGGTCGATTCTGCTCCCGAGGCTCCTGAGGGGCCGGGTCGGCCGGACGCGGGTCTGCCGGGGGACGTCGGTCGTTTACATATCGACCGAGACGCCCTCGGCGAATGAGAGCCTCGATCTCGTCCCGAAGCTGGAAGCAGTCTTCGGTATCGTGGCCGTGGTCTCGGTGGTACTCACAGTACGCCCGAGAAGGCCTCCTCCCAGGGATCTTCTTCATCTGCCTCGGGACCGGGAGGTCCTCCCGCCCCTTGACCTCCATGAGGATCTGGGCCCGGGGGGCCAGGAGTGGGGTGTACCGGTTGAAGCGTCGGTGCGGAGAACGAGGGCGTGTGGCGCCGTGGTTCCTTGCTGGTGACGGGCTTCTGCGCCGGCGTTGAGGCGTCGGGCTCCTCCTCTGGGGTGCCTCTTTTCGCCTTTTCTTCCCGGGCTTTAGAGGGGCCTCGGCGGCCTCCTTGTTCCGGCGGGAGGCTGCCTCCTCGGCGTCTGCATACTGGTTTGCCCGAGATAACAGCTCCGGGAAGCTCCGCGGCAGGCGTTTGTCCAGGGAGAAGGTGAGTCTGCCCTTCCGGAAGCCACGCTTCAGGGCTGAGAGAGCCACTTCCTGGCTCAGGTTCCGGACCTCCAGTGTAGCCTTGTTGAAGCGGGTGAGATAATCCCGCAGGCTTTCTCCCTCGTTTTGCCGGACATCAAAGAGGGAGTCGGAGACCAGTCGCCGCCTGCTACTGACGGCGAAATGGCTGATGAAGAAGCGGGTGAACTGGTCGAAGGACTGGATGGAGTTAGCCTCCAGGCCGGCGAACCATGCCCTTGCCGGGCCACGGAGGGTCGCCGGGAAGGCCTTGCAGAGGAGCGGATCCGATGCTCCATGGAGGAGCATAAGAGTCCTGAAACTCTCCACGTGGTCCCGCGGGTCCGCCGCCCCGTCGTAGGGTTCGATCGCCGGCATTTTGAACCCCGGCGGGTTCGGGGTCCGCAGGATCCTCGAGGCAAGCGCCGGCTGGGAGGAGATCTCCAAGTCAGCGAAGGGATCTTTGGAGTGGCCCTTCAGGACCTGGAGTTGTCTGTGGAGATCGTCCACCCGCCGGTCCAGGGAGCGCGACCGGTGGGTGGGGGACAAGGAGCGGCGCGAGGGGGACCGACTGGAGTGCGGGCCCCTCGAGGACTGGGGTGTCTGAGAACGCGCCCGGGTCCGCCTCTCGTACCCCGCACAGCTCCGATGAGAAGGTCCTGGCAGAATGGACCGCACTCGAGAATCCTCCTCGCGCCGGCGCTCCTCTCCATGGGAGAGGAAGGAGCGCGGGTTGTGAGGAAGAGGCGAGTGCTCGGGGGGCAGCGGCTCCTGAGCCCGTTGCGGCACCCGAGAGATCACACCCTGCAGATTCTGCACTGCCTCCGCGAGGGTGCGAACCTGCTGGGCTAGCTGGTCGAACTGAGCAGCTTCGACCGTCTGAATGGGAGAAGGGGCGGTGGAGTGCTGCTGAGAGTGCGTTGGGGACGCAGCAGCCTCTCGGCCGGAGGCGCGAGAGGCTCCGCGACCGGAAGCATTGGAAGCTCCACGATCACCTCGCCGTGCCATTACGATCGTTCTAAGATTCGGCCCTCCTTCTAGCGCCAACTGTTGCTGGTGGTCCAAACCGAGAACGATTGGCACTGCGGTGTGAACGGGGTTCCGTCTGAGTTGTCTTGGTTGGTGTTGGTTGCGCTCCACCTTCCGCCAAGAAACCTGCAAACAAGCCTTGCACCACCACCAGGGTGGTGATGGCCCTCCGACGGTCAAGTCAGAGGAGATTGGAGGAGGAGGAGAGGTGATAATCGCAAGTAAGAGAGTGCTCTGGGAGATATTGCTCACCCCCCCTTTCTCCCCCCAGCCGCATATATACCTGGCTGGGGGGTCTCTCAGGGGGGTTCGTTATCGTGGGGCACGATGGTGTGGCCACTGACATGGCCGTTACAGGGCGTCGTGGAGCAGCACCGGGTACGGCCACGTCAGGGCATAGTGGGGCTCCGCTTTGTACGGCTGATGCAGGAGATCGTGGAGCAGCATCGGATACAGCCGTTGCAGGGAGTAGTGGAGCAGGAGGCCGCGGCGTGCCTCTGGGGAATAGCCTGTCGTTATCAAGAGATCTCCGACTCGGGGTCGGAGCGCTGGATCAAGGGGCAGCCGACTCGGGGTCGGGCTGCGGAGCCGAGGATATCCGACTCGGGGTCGGATTGCTGGATCAAAGGGCAGCCGACTCGGGGTCGGGCTGCGGAGCCGAGGACGTCCGACTCGGGGTCGGAGCGCTGGATCAAAGGGCAGCCGACTCGGGGTCGGGCTGCGGAGCCGAGGATGTCCGACTCGGGGTCGGATTGCTGGATCAAAGGGCAGCCGTAGTCTTCCTGGGCGCGCGTGCCGGTCACGTGGGGCATGGCGGCTTATTTCCCCCGTAACAGGTATAAAGTAACTATAGTACGAATATCTGTGAATAATATTTTGAACTATGATATAGCTAAATGATAAAAGAATAATTTATAAATTTATTTACAATATGAATTTGTAACATGTTTATCAAATATGAATGATTTATGCATGCATGATTGGCTTTATGACTTGTTTTAATATATTATACTATAAAATGCTTTATTCTATAATATCTATTATTTTTAAAAAATAATACATTGGTATAAAAAAACTTATGCTTGTATCGTACATTTTTCTCTACATTTTTTTCTCCAAACGAATAGGATTGATAAGAATGACGGATGGTCCAAGCTTGGAACTCACTCTAGCAAGTTTGGCGATTTTTTATAGAAAAATTTTAGAATTTTAATTTACTACAAATTTATAGTTAATGACTTTCTGAATATTAAGTATTATGGGTTTGGAATTTATGTTTGGATTTAGATACTCTGAACCAACATTACTTCTACTTAATTGGTGATAAATTTGGATTCTATTTACTATATTTTGTTTGAAATAGATTTGAAAGCTAAATATAATGTTGAGTTCGTATTATCATGGATTATATCCCTCGATAGCATGGCCATGTCATGCTCCAAATTTGGGGCGTGACATCTTATGTTTGTTCTTGTAAAATTACAGGCTTGTTTCCGGTATGCTTTCAAACTTGCATGTCATGTTCCTCATTTTTATCGACAAATTTTGGCAGTATGTCTTTAATTTGATTCTTATTCAATTCTTATTCATATAAGGATTTAGTCTTCAAAAATATGTTAATTGATCTGATCAACTTGTGCATTTGTCTAGCATAAGTTCTGTAACAACCCAGGATCTCACCCAAAATGGTTAGCCGAAAGTTATTATTTGGATTCCTTGATCCTGTATAAGTACCCAAGATTTACCCAGCGAATAACCGATGTGGGACTAAACACACGCCCGCACGAGTCCTCATATACTCCCCTCGTTCAAGCCCTGACGTCCTCGTCAGGCTAAGGGTTCAGATTTATTCAAATCTAATCACAACACCATGATTGGCCCGTAGTCAGCCCCAATGGATCTGTGCTGCAGTGTTTCCTAGTCCACATAGGTTATGGGCCGGATCCGCTCTGATACCATTTGTAACAATCCAGGATCTCACCCAAAATGGCTAGCCGAAAGTTATTATTTGGGTTCCTTGATCCTGTATAAGTACCCAAGATCTACCCAGCGAATAACCGATGTGGGACTAAACACATGCCCGCACGAGTCCTCACATACTCCCCCCATTCAAGCCCTGACGTCCTCGTCAGGCTAAGGGTTCAAATCTATTCAAATCTAATCACAACACTATAATTGGCCCGTGGTCAGCCCCAATAGATCTGTGCTGCAGTGTTCCCAAATGTCATGCTCCTGCCTATGCGGAGCACGTGAGGCATCTAATGCCACATGAGGGGGAAAAAAATACGGGGCTCCCCTACCAGATATTGTCCGATTCTGAAGATTCACGCAAGCGTCCTTCACCCCTCTCCGATTTTGTTTTCCTCCCAAAATGCGTCTGCAGAATTTGGAGACACCCGCCTCATATGCCCAAGCTCTGGAATGAATCTTTCCGATGTGGGACTATTGGGCTTCACACCCTTCTCACCATTGGACAAGAGCCGTCCTCGGCTCTGATACCAAATATCACACCCCCGCCTCCGAGGGGCACGTGAGGCACCCAGTGCCCACGTGGGGGCCACATGAGGGAAGAAACACGGGGCTCCCCTGCCAGATATTGTACGGTTCCGGGGTTTCACGCCAGCATCCTTCACCTCTTCTCGATTTTGTTTTTCCTCCCGAAACGCGTCTACAGAATTTGGAGACACCCGCCTCATATGCCCAGGCTCTGGAACGAGTCTTTCCGATGTGGGACTATTGGGCCTCACACCCTTCCCACCATCGAACAAGAGTCGTCCTCGGCTCTGATACCAAATGTCACGTCCCTGCCTCCGCGGGGCACGTGAGGCACCCAGTGCCCACGTGGGGGCCATATGAGGGGGGAAACACGGGGCTCCCCTGCCAGATATTGTCCGGTTCTGGGGCTTCACGCAAGCATCCTTCACCCCTCCCCGATTTTGTTTTCCACCCAAAACGTGTCTGCTGGAATTGGAGACACCCGCCTCATATGCCCAGACTCTGGAACGAGTCTTTCCGATGTGGGACTATTGGGCCTCACACCTTTCCCACCATCAGACAAGAGCCGTCCTCGGCTCTGATACCAAATGTCACGCCCCCGCCTCCGCGGAGTACGTGCGGCACCCAGTGCCCACATGGGGGCCACATGAGGGGGAACACGGGGCTCCCCTGCTAGATATTGTCCGGTTTCGGGGCTTCACGCAAGCGTCCTTTATCCCTTTTTGTTTTTGTTTTCCACCCAAAACACGTCTGCAGGATTAGGAGACACCCGCCTCATATGCCCAGGCTCTGAAACGAGTCTTTCCGATGTGGGACTATTGGGCCTCACACCAATGTCATGCCCCCACCTCCGAGGGGCACGTGAGGCACCCAGTGCCCACGTGGGGGCCACATGAGGGGGGAAATACGGGGCTCCCCTACCAGATATTGTCCGGTTCCGGAGCTTCATGCAAGCGTCCTTCACCTCTCCTCGATTTTGTTTTTCCTTCCAAAATGCGTCTGCAGGATTTGGAGACACCCGCCTCATATGCCCAGGCTCTGGAACGAATTTTTTCGATGTGAGACTATTGGGCCTCACACCCTTTCCACAATCGGAAAAGAGCCGTCTTCTGTTTTGATACCAAATGTCACGTTCCTGCCTCCACGGGGCACGTGAGGCACCCAATGCCCACGTGGGGGCCACATGAGGGGAGAAACATGGGGCTCCCCTGCCAGATATTGTCCGGTTCTGGGGCTTCACGCAAGCGTCCTTCATCCCTCCCCGGTCTTGTTTTCCACCCAAAATGCGTCTGTAGGATTTGAAGACACCCGCCTCATATGCCCAGGTTCTGGAACGAGTCTTTCCGATGGGGGACTATTGGGCCTCACATCCTTTCCATCATCGGACAAGAGCCGTCTTCGACTCTGATACCAAATGTCACGCCCCTGCCTCCGCGGTGCACGTGGGCACTGGGTGCCTCACGTGCCCCGCGGAGGCAGGGGCATGATAAGTTCTACCTAGGATCATATCCTATGAACTATTGGTCAATTTGTAGGTTTGAATATGCAATAGTTTGCAACCCCCCCCCCCCCCCCCCCCCCCCCCCCCCCCCAATATGCAATTTTGCATAAAAAAGTGTGAAAACATCATATTTTGTTTTTCCCTAAGATACTAAGCAATGCTCATGCCACCTTCTAGGTGTCAAAAAATAATATAAATGTTGTATGAATATTTAAGTAATTGATTGTTTATAGTTTAAAAATATATGCTTATGCTACATTTTGAACTAGTAAGGTGTGGCATACATATATTTTGAAATCATAATTGTCCATTTATGCAGAAAGATATATGATAATGGATAAAAGTTGGATGCACATTTTTGATAGACGACTTCCTCAATAGGAGAAAGGAGTTCATGAATTTCTTAAATTTGCATTTAGCAATTTAGATGAAGGGACTATTGAGTCCTAACCAAATTGTTGTTGCATTTTTTACATGGACAAGGGACCAATAGTTCATTTATGAACACTTGATCAAAAATGGGATAAATAAGAATTATAGGCGATGGTTTCATCATGGAGAGCAAATGTATGAATCTGATGGAGAGAGTGATGTTGATATTAACAAGCATTGTTATGATGGAGTGCATGATATGGTGTATGACTTTGGACGTGCTAATGTTGACAATATCGAAAACCTCAATCTCAAATTGGGGGGACAGGAATCTATCAAAGTTAGCTCAGAAAGACCAAATAAAGAAGTTGATAAAATTTAGAGATTGTTGCGGGAATTGGAACAGGAGTTATATCTTAATTGTGAAAGTTTCTCGAAGCTATCATTTATTATGCAGTTGTTGAATATTATCTTTTTGGCTTGAGTGGCAAATCAATTGATGCTTTTCTTGCATTATTAACAAAAGCTTTTCCAAGTGGTAATAAGGTTCCTATGTCTTACTCTGAGGCTAAGAAAGTTATTCGGGATTTGGGGTTAGACAATGTGAAAATAGATGCTTGTGTAAATGACTATTGCATCCTCTATCGGGGGGGAATATGCTGAGGCTCGATTATGTCTAGTATGTGGTGCTTCTAAGTGGAAAAGTAATGAAGCATATGAAAATGTGGCCCCCAATCATGATAAAGGTAAAATATTTTCCAAAAAGTTTCTACATTATTTTCCTTCAACACCAAGGCTGCAAAGATTGTACATGTCCTCAAAGATTGCTTCAAAGATGAGGTGGCACAAGAAAAAACTTCATAATAATAGGTATATGAGGCATCCGGCTGATTCTATAGCTTGGAAAAGCTTTGTCTCACAATATCTTTTTTTTGTAGCGGATCCATGCAATGTTAGGCTAGGCCTAGCAAGCAATAGTTTCAACCCATTTGGAATATGATCACTTCCGACAATGCATGACCAGTTGTTCTCATTCTTTATAATTTACCATCTTAGATGTGCATAAAAGATCCTTATTGTATGATGCCATTACTTATCCTTGGTCCTAAATCTTCTGGTAATGGCATTGATGTGTTCTTACAATCACTAATAGATGAGTTGAAGGAGTTGTGGGAAAAAGAAGTGAAGACACATGATGCATCATCAGACTGCACTTTTCAGTTATATGGAGATGTGATATAGACCATTAATGATTTTCCTACTTACGCTAACCTATCAATTCTCTTGCGGACCATCTATGCAGTTGTAGTCCCCTACCACTAGGAGAAGATGACCTTGCTGAGTGATTTTGGTTAACTCCTCCTGATCATCCTTTCCTTATAATCCGTACTTGCATAAACAGCAGCAAGCATCCATGGTCTAGTCATACCATCCGATATCACCATCACTACCTCCTGGTCACACACATAGAAAATATCTAACTCGCCAATCTCCAATCTCCAATCTCCATGCAGCAATGATTCCTCCCGACAAACCTCGGAATTCCACAGCATATAACTCCTGGGATTTAGGAAGGGCTCTCCTTGCCCGTAGCAAACTTCTACCAAATAGCCGGATTTCGAATAGAAGACACACATTTGGACTGTGGACTTGCACCAGTCTACGAAAGGCCGGGCAAAAGAGGGCTTCCATGCCCCTCGACAATTTCATGGTAAGACTTTCATTGGATAACTAGAGAGGTACCCAGGATCCCCTCCCCATACCTTGCTTCCACTATAGCACTGATCTCCCTCCAATCCTCCTCATTCAAATTCTTGTCCCCCTAAACTCCCTGCAGAGCCCTCTTCAGGAGGCCAAAGAGCCTCACATGAGGGGAAGAGGCTCTCCCCTCCTGACGGGCCCTTGACTTCTAGGACGGGTGGTTGTGCCGGCACGCATGAACAGGCCCCGGCACGCTTGAAATTCCCCCATTCCTGCTAGTTTTCCGGAGAACGCCTCGGAGGGCGCCCCCAAACCTCCCCCTGTTAGCCCCGTGCCCTCCGTTGGGAGAAGGGAGGGATACTTACCGGACGGCAGGGAGTGTGTTGGCGCCGGCAGCGAGCCGAACCCATCCGGTTGAGGTTCTTGGCGGAACCGACTTGCCTTCACCGTCGTCTCTCCCCGTTGGAGGCGTCTGCCAGCCCCATCCTCATCGGACTCGGGAACGGCCTCCAGCTGTTCCGAGCTCCTCCGAATGCTCCACAACTCGCTGGCCTCCACGGAGTTACTAGGGTGAACAAAGTTAACCTTGGACCTCACAGGCTCAGAGCACCGTTTAGCCGCCCAACTCGGACGGCTTCGGCTTGCACCCAAGTCTGGTGAAGCCCCGCCAACCTCCAGTGATGTCGGGCCCATACGAAGCCCGCAGCCCATGCCAAAGTCGTGGACCAGAGCTTTCCCGCGTTGGCCCGCCCGACGCGGGCTCAAACTGCCCACAGATGCCGGGCCCGACTCAATCTGCCGCCCGCCCAGGCCTCCAATTCATCCTGGGCCTTCGGTAGGAGGGCTGGTGGCCCATGGCCCACTGTCCAAAGCCGGGCCCTCCTTCCGGCCCAAGAATGGTCCATAAAACGACAAGAAATAATAGTTACACATGAATGGCACGTGTAGAGGTCCAGCGAACTGCTTCTATAGTCCTCTCAGATTGGTGGACGGAGTAGCAATCCATCCATTAGTTTAAACTCGGTGACGATGGAGCAGCCATCCGGAGTTCCATGGGAGCTGTCTTGTGTTTTGCACGTGAAGCGCGGACTTGTCCGAGAATTGTCTACCGAAAGCGCTGGCTTCCGGTTTAGTTGGTAAAACAAGACCGGAGACCGACCAACCTCACCTGGCTTGAAGGAGGCCACAACAGCTCCGTTCGTCACCTGCCTTCTCCGCCATTTCGCTCCGGTAGAGGAGAAGGGCGCAAAGGAGAGAAGCCGCTACGGGCCGAACAAGCGGCGATCGATCCATGGGCGTCTCTTCTCCGAACCAGAAAAAGAGATGGCCGAGCCTGCTTCCCCTCTTCGTCGCCCTCGTCGTCGTGCTCGAGATCGCCTTCTTGGGTCGCCTTGACATGGCCAAGAACGCCGCCATGGTCCACCAGTGGACCACCTCCTTCTATTTCCCTTCCACCCCCACCACCGCCGGCTCCACTGCCACCAACACCTCCACCTCCTCCTCTTCTCCTCCCGAATTTCTAGATGATGACTACCGCCGCTGCCAGGATTGGTTGGAGAAGGAGGACGCCGTTCCGTACTCTCGGGATTTCCAGAAAGATCCGATCTTTGTGTCGGGCATCGAACAGGTTAGCTTTGCTTGTCAAACCTTTCAAAAATGTTCTCTATCATATATTTCAGTTAGTTGACTTTTATTTTTGAGCTTCTTTACAGTTAGTCATCCTTTAATGTTTATTGTTATTGTTGATTTGGGTGTGATTGGTGTCATTTGAATGGGGCGAATGAGGTTTTCTCGAAACTTGTATGTAGTTGGTTGGTAAGAATGTTGGATTCAGAGGGGAAACTTTTGTGAGACATTAGTGACTACGGTAAGGCTTGCATCGCAGCCTTGATAAATTTGTGGGGCATTGAGAGGGTTTATGGAAGCGAAAGATTGGGGTGGAAAATAGAAAGAAGAGTGCGGTAGGGGACATGAAAGATGACCTGTCGCAAATTGTTCTGGGTTCATGTCATGTGCATATGTCAGGATCTGTGGTGAATTGCTTTTCTGATTTTGTAGAGAAGAAGTAGCTGGGAAGAAGAAGAGCGTGCACATATAAGAGGGAGAAAGCGTAGAAAATAACTTTTATTAATCTTTTCTTCTAAAAGACATGACACAATCTCTCTACAAATTCACTTGCTACTCACAGCTAGTAAGTGACATTCTCCCTAGATCCCTCTGTAGCTCTCTCTTAACCTAAGGGATTCTGTGTTCTAACTCCAAGTTCAAAGACACTCTCCAAAAGTGCTATGTGACCATGATATATAGCCATGCGTCAACTCATAGTCCTTTTTCCATGCATCAACTCATATTCCTTTGTCCTCTCATATTTAAACTCCTAACCACTATCTCACAGCTGCTCCATAGACTGGTCGATTATTCTGTAATTCCTTGGTATTTGAAAAAAGAATTCCTAGTGCAAGTTGAACTTTCACAGGCTAAACTCTATTCTAATCCTATTTGCGTTTAGTACTCATTTAAAGTAGATGATATTGAATACGAGGAATAGGAAATAAAACCTTTTACATCAACTGGTTCACACATAGACCTCACATTAACAACGCTGACTGATGCGCTCCTTAACTAACATATTCCATAATTACATAAATTAAGACCTCACATTGCATCGCAGCCTTGATAAATTTGTGGGGCATTGAGAGGGTTTATGGAAGCGAAAGATTGGGGTGGAAAATAGAAAGAAGAGTGCGGTAGGGGACATGAAAGATGACCTGTCGCAAATTGTTCTGGGTTCATGTCATGTGCATATGTCAGGATCTGTGGTGAATTGCTTTTCTGATTTTGTAGAGAAGAAGTAGCTGGGAAGAAGAAGAAGAGCATGCACATATAAGAGGGAGAAAGCATAGAAAATAACTTTTATTAATCTTTTCTTCTAAAAGACATGACACAATCTCTCTACAAACTCACTTGCTACTCACAGCTAGTAAGTGACATTCTCCCTAGATCCCTCTGTAGCTCTCTCTTAACCTAAGGGATTCTGTGTTCTAACTCCAAGTTCAAAGACACTCTCCAAAAGTGCTATGTGACCATGATATATAGCCATGCGTCAACTCATAGTCCTTTTTCCATGCATCAACTCATACTCCTTTGTCCTCTCATATTTAAACTCCTAACCACTATCTCACAGCTGCTCCATAGACTGGTCGATTATTCTGTAATTCCTTGGTATTTGAAAAAAGAATTCCTAGTGCAAGTTGAACTTTCACAGGCTAAACTCTATTCTAATCCTATTTGCGTTTAGTACTCATTTAAAGTAGATGATATTGAATACGAGGAATAGGAAATAAAACCTTTTACATCAACTGGTTCACACATAGACCTCACATTAACAACGCTGACTGATGCGCTCCTTAAATAACATATTCCATAATTACATAAATTAAGACAAATAAAGAACACTAATTAGAACCGCCCCCCCCCCCTCCCCCCCCGAATAAAAGGAAAAAAAAGAAACAAACTTCCCTCCTCTGAACAGAAAATCAAACCTAGTCATTTTATAATTTGGCAACTCTGCCATTGGTCTACCCCCTCAAATGCCCATGCAAGGAGTTAGTGACGACTACCAACCTTCTCCCTTGGCACCTCACTCCTTTCTCATCGTGCTAAATTGCTATTTTAGCATCCAACTGCAACTGTTGTATATCTAGCTACCAAAGCTTCGAAACCTTGTGGCGATATTGGAGCATAATACCACCTTTATTTGCAGAATTTTACTATTGGGTGGGTAAAATCTTTGGTTGGACATACCCTGAAACTTTAGGCCAAATTCATTTTTGGGTCACTTCTTTCGGGGTTAATCCGACCCTCTTTCCCATGCATTTCTTAGGGCTTTTAGGTATACCATGTCGCATTCCAAATTATCCAGATGCTTATGCTGGAGGGAATGCTCTGAGCAGTTTAGGCTCTTATATATCCGTAATTGGGATTTGTCATTTCTTCTTGGTCGTAACAATGACTTCAAGCAATGGAAAGAACAAAAGATGTGCTCCAAGTCCTTGGACTGTTGAACAGAATCTAACTACACCAGAATGGATGGTACAAAGTCCTCTAGTCATTCATACTTTTGGAGAATTTTTTACTACCAAGGAGACGGAAAGCTATGTGAAGTAAAAGAAGAGAACGTTGCCGACTGCTACTAAGATAAGAACCTTATAGAATTTTTCAAAATGTGAGTTCTAAAACCACTTGTGTAGTCGGAGTTGAGAATTAGAGGGACGTGCCAATAATCATGCTTTGCAATAATCAATTGACCTATTTGACTTCTTTTTCACCTTTTAACCCCACTTCCTTATAACTAGTTTCACTCCCCTGAAAGCAGAACCGTTCCCTTGTTTTGTTCTTATTCAAAAAGTAGACCATTAGCTTCACTCCAATAGTTTTTCCCTGACTTCATAAACTCTTAAGCCACATCAAAACTAACATGGATCTTACGGTTTTTGGGTTACCAATCCATCGTATAAAATGTTCATGCCCTGTATGCCCTTTTATATTAGAGCCATTTGCATGCTTTGGCTCATCAATCTCAATCCCTTCAAGACTTGATCTAACCTTGAATTGATTAAGCTCCCATTGCTTTTGATCTTTCTCTGGATTTGATTCATCCTCTTTCCAATCAAACCCTCTTTGCATCAAATATTCTTCTTCAAAATATTCCTGCACTATATCTTCTATTTCCTAGGAATCTGGCAACATGAACTTATTGCTTCTCAAAGCTTCAATCATGGAGGTCATACAAAATCGTTGCGAACATTAGTTCCTCAATTGCTTTTAAGCCCGAACAAGATCACTATCTTTGCTACATTTTGTGCCACCATATAATTCGCCTATTGGTTCATAATCTCCTTCATTGACTCCTCCCTCACTTGTAAGCTCCATTACCATATGAGTAAATAAAAGCTGAATAACCTTGTTTGGGAGCAACCTTCACTTGATAATCAAGCTTCAGTTGGTTTTACTTCTCACAGAAACAGTGAATTGCTTGTCCACTAATGTGTGCGCTTTTATCACCCATATCACTATCACCTTCATCATATGATTTACCTTTGTTCTGCTTCTGTGTTCTTTTTCTTCCTTTTTTCTTCTTAGAGAATAGTTGTCCTCTCCATCCTAAACCTTCAATGTTCCTATCGTGGAAAGCACCATTTTATGGCTAATGAGAAAACTCTCTAGCTCATTGACAAAATGCTGCATCTCCCTCCTTGCAACACCTACCACGTACTTAGCCCACTCTAGGTGTAGGTCGATAGATAGAAGTTTCCCTGTCTTGTCATTTGAAGTTTTATTATTTAGATCCAACAATGACAACTCCCTATATGCCATTTTCATATCCAATAATGACAACTTCCAACTCTAAAATAGATAACTTACCTTGCTTTAGATTTTCTGCCTCCTTCAAGAGTTGAATTTGGTGGGTCTTGATTTTCTATGGAAAGCTTGAAAAGATGTCCCAAGTTTGTTTCAATTGTCTTTGCATCAACTATCCAAACAAATATGTCATCTTCTACTATTTGCTCCCTAATGACATGATTTCCAAAAATTATAGTTGGAGTAGTTAAGCTTTCATAAAAACCTGAAACCCTTGTAAGCAGCCATATTCTTCAATAAAATCTCTTTTGCTTCCAACATTGGTCTAAAATTTGTTCCCAACACCGCCATAGAGACGCATATTGAAGTTGCTTGTCACACACTGAACTTGTTGCAGATTACTGTCTCCATCATATCTGGGCTTTGGGATAAATGTTGAGTTATGTTTGTGACATTCCCTTATTGTGGAAATGTAGTAGAGAGGAAGAGAGAGAATGAAACATATGTTTACGAAACTTTGAGTATTGAACATAAAGCACTCTCTCCCGAAACTGACTGCCTACTCACAATAAATGCCTAAAGCTTTGTTTCTCTCTTGACCTAAGGGACACTGTTCTCTTAAGTCCAAGAAATGAGGGCTACTCTCTAAAGAGGCTACACGACCATTATATATAGCCATTCTCCAATTGATAATCCTTTTCCTTCTCATATTCAAACTTTTAATTACTGCCTGACGGCTACTACATAGGCAGCCTAAATATTCTCTATTCGTTGATCTATAAATCAAACTTTGACAAACTAAACCTGGCCCCTAATCCTATTATGCTCATGCTGCCACATACATGATATTAAAATAATTGGCTTTGCTGCAGAGTTGGAGATAAAACCTTCCATGCTACTTCAACTCATGCTCCAGTTAACTAACAAACTCATTCTATAACTGCTTAAACTATTACTTAAATAATGAATCCTAATTATGTCCCCAAATAAACCCTACTAATCTTACTTAAAGTAGAAGAGGAAACCAAATTTTAATGCGATAGACAACTCTGCCACTGGCCCTTCTCCTTCGATACCCATGCAAGGAGACAGGATAACTCCCAGCAAATAATGCTCACATTTTAGCCTTCATATTGGAAGGGTTCATGGACACATCAGATTGGTGTCGAAAATAAAAAAATGCTGTAATAATGTGATACAACTTCTAGGAGGATGGAGTTTGCAGTGAGTGAGTTTTTTGTAATATAGTAATTGACATATTGAGGATGTATTAGTGGAGACTGAGCTGAGATGCTATATATTTAATGAAAGATATTGGGAATCTTGAACAAAAAGGTTCTCTTGTGTTTGTGTTTTGGGATTGATATTGAAGAGGAGTGATGTTTAATAAAGAGGAAGGTATTTGCTAGAAGGGCATCATTCTTTAATTATATACTGGTAGCAATACCTAATACACCAAACTAAATTGAAACAGGGATTATAATTATTATACTAAAATTTCCTCGTTAGTTCCACCTCCACCTATACTTTCCCCCTCATTTAACTGTAATAGATGGAAGGTGGCCCAATCTCATGTCAAGATGTTGTATTCTTGAGTTCTATTTTTTTATTGAAAGAAACTTGGCATTTTAATATTGATCATCAAATTTAAGCAATGCCCCTTTGCTGTGCTTATAAGGTCTTCTTCCATGCTTATAATTTGATAATATATATTACTGATGTTCTGTTTCAGGATTGGAGTGCATGCTCTGTGGGATGTAAGTTTGGGTTTGCAGCTGACCGGAAACCGGATGCTGCCTTCGGGTTACATCAAGATCCTGCAATAGCTAGTGTTCTCCGATCCATGGAATCATCCCACTACTATGCAGACAATAATATTAATTTGGCACGAGGGTGGGTAAGCACAATATGATTTGTTGAATAGCATTTGTCTATAGTGTTGATTGGAAAAATAGAAATGTGCATTATCTTTTGTTTGTCTTTTGTTTAATGTCACAGAATCAAATGCAACTCAGAGGTCAGCTTTGCAACATATATTGATCTGCAATATACATTAATTTTCACAAACAAAAATTATCCTTATTTTTGACTCAAGCTAGGCAATCATTTTAGTTAATTTTTGAAGACAGTTTTCTGGTATAATTTACTAGAAGAAACTAAGCAAGTATCAGGTAACACTCAAACACACACACTCTGGTATAATTTACTAGAAGAAACTAAGCAAGTATCAGGTAACTCTCAAACACGCGCGCGTGCGCGCGCAGAGAAAGAGAGATTTCAACAGATAAAATTAATTGCTAGCGAAATTAGTGCCACAAAAAGTATATCACTCAAATTGATAGGAATGCTTCCGCATTGTTTAGTAGGTAGCTCCAAAATCTGCTTTTAGCAGGCATTCATGTACTGGTTGGTATGGCGCTGTATTTTAATTTTTTTCAGAGAAAAGGTTTTAGGCATGAATTCATGTACCTGTTTTGTACAATCTATACAGGCCGGTATGTACACTAATGCTGGCCTGCATTGCTATAGGTTACTGGCTGTGCTAACCATTAGCTTATGTCTGCATGAGGGCATAATGTGATATTGTATTGGTCGGTGACTGTTATGAGCCCATACCTTGGTAGTTTTGATTTTCAGCTTAAATTGATCCTGTCTGGCTGAAATGTCTTGGTATTGACATGATCAATAACAAGGGATCCTCATATTTGTGTTCAAGCTAAAAGCTGATCAGTTTTGGTCTGTTTCAATGGTTTTGGGCCTTTTGGCTAGTTAGCTGAATCTGATCGAAATTGATTACGAATGATACATTTATTGATCATTTAGCTTTTTAGTGTCACTCTGAATTATCGTTTCAAGTGTGTTGAACAATTGATGCTGAATCTTGGCAATTTTTCAACCTTCTTGAGTTAAAAAAGTTGTTTTGACTGACATAGTGATATTCCTTGTCTATGTGCATTGGATGTTTTATAGCTTACCAGAGCTTCCCAAGGCTAATCATTCATCGTTTAGGAAATTACTAAGCTGAAGGGAATCATGTATCACACTTTGTCCACTTTTTGCAAGGGTATACATCCAACTTGTGAAGGAGTCTCACATCCACATTGAACCTCCTGGCTCTTTGATTGTAAAGTGAAGGACGATGGCCATACCAACATACTCATTACAGCATGGTGACTACGTGATATATATTTACCCATCAAAGACCTATATCCTAAGAAGCTGAAGCAGACTGTTGAGCTTTAGTTTGCAATGAGTTGGGTCAAGAAGAGTTGGCTTGTCGGGTTCCTTCCTAATGAGAAAAAGTTGAACTCTCCAAAGTTGAGGGGAACTGATGCAGTGATGGAGGGCTCCATTCACTCAATCAAGAATGTCTTTTTTGAGAGAAAAAGGCTAGTTTAGGCTTTATCCTATTGTATGGATCAAGGTTTGCCAGGTTGGTACTAGAGCTTATACTGGTCAGCAATAGGGTTGTTATGGTGTGGGTCTGTATTGTGCCGTGCTGGAGCATACCAAAATAATGAGAGGGAGAAGGAGATGGCGGGAGGGGGAGATGGTGGAGAGGAAGGAGAGGGAGGGTGAGAGAGAGGGGGGGGGGGGGGGGAAGAAAGGCCTCATTGAATGGGAGCTTTGAGAAGAGAGAGAGGGAGAGGGAGAGGGGGGGGAAGGAAGAGGGAGAGAGGCCGAGGCCTCGTCGACGGAGCTTTGAGAGCTCCGAACGGGGACCTCAACAGAGAGGGAGAAAGGACAAGAGAGGGAGAGAGGGGATGAGAAAGGGACAGAGAGAGAGGAGAGAGAGACTTACCAGATCCGTCGATAAGGATGAGGGCTTCGAAGGGGGACGACAACTTCGACGGGGATGAGAGCTTCGAACGAGAGAGAGAGAGAGAGAGAGAGAGAGATAATGTTTATAGGCTATTTTGAAGGGGGTGTGCCGTGCCAGTAATTGACTAGTTTGGTTTGGTACACTCTGAATAGCTGGTTACCTTGATATGGATTTTCTAATGAGTTAATCTCAAGGCCTGAAGTATGCAAATATGTTCTTAAGGTCCTCAAGTTACCAAGAGACTAAACCTAACTGTTGTAAAGGATTGTTGTCCAATAACTTTTGCTTAAAGTACTTTATCATATACTGTGGTTAATTTCGTGATTGAGTCTTGAAGTGATGAATATTTTATTGAATGAAAAAAGTTGTTGGATGAAAGAAATAAAACATATGCACATGAGAATCAATAATACCCTGGGTAGGTTGTATCCCTAAATGATGAATATTCTTTTGAATGGAGATGACCATAAATGAAAAGACTACAGTATACGTGCATGAGAACCCATACCACCTTGATAATGTGTGTCAGCTACATGGATTCTGGAGTTGCATAATTTAAAGTACACTGATATGGCTATGTGAAGCATGAATTTGATGGCTTAATGACTATAATGGCCTTAGAAACTTTATATCATCATAACTATAGTAAGTGAGATACCCAGCCTTGCAACCGCAAAAGTTTCAGATGTTTGAGAACTACATAACCAATGAAATGATACTCAGAAGCTGATCACCTTATATAATAATTCGACCTCAGGACACTGGCAACATCTCGATCAATTTAGAAGCAATCAGGAGAGCGGATAAACAAAGTACCTTATGAAAAATTGCTCTACTACTTTTGATTAAGTCAATGAATTATTTGGGACATTTCAACAATTAGCCTCATTTCTAATAATCAATCTTGGATACAGTACACTTTTGTTTAGAAATCCACAATCAATGTACATTATTCTAACTGATTCATGAAAGCATCACTTTAGAGCACTTCTATTGCAGCTCTGCATATTTGTTTTGGAGTCTCTGAAATTAAACAGACTGTTACTACTAATAAAAATTGTTCCTTCATTTCAGGCTTTTTCTGGGAAAGAATGCTTTTTCAATTCTGTAACTTTTAATACAGATTCTGCTGATATATAATGATTCTTTCAAAATTTAATTTGGATATTGATCATTCTGCTTTGGTTGATAGGAGAGGATACAAAATTGTAATGACAACTAGCCTGTCCTCTGATGTACCTGTTGGCTATTTCTCATGGGCTGAATATGACATTATGGCACCTATCCAACAAAAGAGTGAAGAAGCCCTTGCAGCTGCTTTTATTTCTAATTGTGGGGCACGCAATTTCCGTTTGCAGGCCCTTGAAATGCTTGAAAAGTTGAATATCAAAATAGATTCATATGGGAGTTGTCATCGAAACCGTGATGGTAGAGGTACACTCGAAATGCTGTGTTCTGATTCTTGCAGTGCTCTACATGAAAATTCATATTCAATACAATAATAGCAGATGATGGTTGATTTCTCTTTGCAGCATAGCATAGAGGCTAGATTGTTAAAATTTCAATTTGCAATTTTGATGCAATTGCTTCTGAACATTCAACAAGATGAATCATGAATGTGTTTTTCTATACCTTTAGCTATTGGTTGCTCCATTGTGGAGATTAATATAGGGTTATTTTTAATATATAACCTTTTAACTACTGACTTAAATCTTAAGAAATTGATTCAGTGAAGACATATGCATTAATAGTTGACTGGTAATAGAAATGGAAACTAATGTTATGAATGCCAAATTTTCAATTCAATATGCATGTATGTTTTGTATATGTGTAACATTCCCTTTAGATTCTTTTTGTAAAAATGACTTTTTTCTGGATTCACCTTAGCAAAGCTATTCTAACTTCATAAAAGTATTTGTGTTTTATCTCCAACTACAGCCACAGTTATTTTCAAGAAGCTTTGTAGTTCATGTTTCTAAGCCTCAACTAGACAACAAGTGTACTATATAAGATTTTATCGCAATCTTCTTTATCTCTGTGATAATACATCTTTATTGCGATTCTCTTAGTTGTTGGAGCCTAGAATTGCTACATTGGAGTCAATCTTCAATATTCTTATTGAGGTTGACATTTATGTTCTTCTTTATCTGCAATGTTGTTCATATGGCTTCTTTGCATATATATATTGTGCATTCGAGTTTTTCAATCAGAGGCAGCCACGAGCTTAGAGTGATTTTTAACCCAGTATTTAGAGTCAGAGGCGTAAGTTAGGAGTTTAGATTCTTAAGTGAGGCATCAGCCTCAACATATATGGCATATGCATCATAAATTTTCTGTCCTATAAGAGAAATTTTGATAATTAATCAAACTTATGTAAATAAGTAAGTTGTACAACGTGACTTTTACACTTGCTTATTTGTTGAGCTTTGGTAAGAACACAAATGAGTGACCACCAGCAGTTCATTGCCGCTAATGCTGTGTGAAGCTTTAAGTGTAAAGTGACAACTTATGGCACCAATAATGTGTCATGTAAATCTGTATACAACATAGTCTGTTACTGTGTATAATGTAAAATCCCATATTCCAGGCACATGAAGCTGTCCTGAAGCTTTTTGTCAATATGACCAGTTTGAAGTTTAATGCTGAGTTCATGTAGGATAAATGAAGCCATTCAATGCCTGAAGCTAATGATGATAAAGATAGATATTCTGTCTTGATGTTAGATTTGAAAATTGTAGATTGCTTTTTAGCAAACCATGATATAATGCTGCATCCAAGAAATATATTAGAACCCGATCTAGATCAACATTAATGTGGATCCCTAGCCCAATTAGCATCATAATAGGCAATAAAATGGAGTGACTTGGATCCCTGAGTGTTTTGAACATAGTCTATAATATTCTTTTGATTTATTTTTATGTGCATAACAGTTTATAATTAGTTAACAAGGAAAGGAATAAATTGACGAAGCTAAATAATGGCATACTAGCATATGGACAAGAGTTCAACATTCACTAACATTAGGCAGTGGATCGCCTTCATATAAACAGGGTTTACTATTAGAAGCACTCGCATACTGATCAGTTTAGATCCATCCATTTTGAAGCAAGATAAGAGATCCACGGAATATTTCATTTAATTAAGAAATCACTTTAAGTTCGAAATCTTGCATGCCTAGAAAAATAATGATGATTACCCAAATTTTTCATGTCAAAGCGAGAAATCAAAGCATTGATTAACCACTCGATATGCTCACTATTACTCCGGACAATAATGATGTCATGCACATATATTAGGAGAATAATATGAGAGGTTTTAGTTCTTCAAATAAAGGAGGGTTGTAGTAGGTTGATGATAATAGGTTTGTGGGCAAGCCTAGATAACTCTGCCTTTGTTTTGCTTAATATATAATACTTTGTACATAAGCTGTCCCAAGCCCATATAAAGGAGGGTTGTGTTAGGTTGACAGCCAGCATAAAGCTATAGTTACAACCTATGAACATGAATCCTAAAGAGAAAATTTGTTGGGCTTTCCCTTCTAGCGACATGCTGTTTTCGAGTTTGAATGTATTAAGAAGTCGGCAAAGGTTAACTAGGCTGTTCCCCAAAAGCAACGTATCAGATTGGTGCCTGGATGTGGTGAGAAGTAGGCAAGGATTCTCACAAATTAATGGATGAATGCAAGTAAAGAAGATAGTCAAGGAATGTTGGATATGTTTGGCAACTTGGAATATATAGTAATTGATAGGGAAATTGATGTAACTAGTAGATACAATGGATAGGAGAATTAACATATGTTGCCTGCAAGAGACTAAGTGGATAGGAGAAAACCAAAAGAAGTTGGTAAGATAGGTTATAAATGGAGTAGGAATTCTTGTATATAAGAGTTCAAAAAATGAAGTTGTAGACATTTAGAGGGTAGAGATAGGATAATCTTGATAAAATTGGTTTTAGAAGAGAAGTCTATTAATATAATTAGTGCTTATGCTCCTCAAGTACAATTAGATGATGCTATAAAGCAATACTTGTAGAAGGCATGGAATGACTAATTTAAGAGATTCCTATTAGAGAAAGATTAATTTATTTGAGGAGTTTTATGGGGACCTTGCGGGTATGTATTAAGTCCCACATCTGTTACGGACTGGGTAGATCTTTGGTACTTATATAGGGCGAGGGAGCCCACATATTAACTTCTAGCTAGCCTTTTTTAGGCGAGGTCCTAGATTATTACAAATGGTATCAGCATGGAGCCGATCCATGGGCATGCATGACTAGGAGAAATTGGAGCATGGGTCTTTTGCGGTTGTCTCAGGCTGATCATAAATCGTGTGATTGGATTTGACTAGATTTAGATGCTTAGCCTGACAAGGATGGTAGGACTTAAATGGGAGAGTATGTCAGAACCAATCTGGGCATGTGTTGTGTTTAGTCCCACACTAGTTATGCATTAGCTGGATCTTGGGTACTTATATAGGGCTAAGGAATGCAAAATAGTACCTTCCTACTAGCTTTTTTGGGTAAGATCCTCGGTTATTATAAGTTTTAATGAACACATCTAGAAATATAGTGTAGATTTCTTCTTTATTGGAAAGACTAATTGAATTTTGCGTAAAGATTGTAAGGTTATACTAGTGAGAGTTTAATCACCTAATATAGGTTGGTGGTTTTGAATGTATGTATTAGAAAATGGAAGAGAAAAACTAAAAATATGAACTTGAGGACTAGGTGGTGGAATTTGCGAGGAGACATAGATTAAGTTGGGACACAAAAGTAGTAGAGAACTACTTTGGTTTTATGCTAGGAAGGTCGACTATAGAAGTTATTTTTTTCTTTTGGATATTAATGGAAAAGTATAGAGAAAAGGGATGATATTTTAATATGGTTTTTATTATTTTGGAGAAGTATATGATAGAGTCCCTAGAAAACTCTTATTGTGGGTGTTAGAAAATAAGGAGTTTTCATTAGATCAAAGTTCGCTGTCTCGGTACTGGTGCCACACTAGCACAATGTCAGTACGGTACGATATGATTTTTTTTGGCGTATCAAGTATCGGTACGCCACCCATATCAAGTACCGGTACCGGTACCAAATGGGTATGGTACGATATGCTCCGTACCGTTCGGTTTTGGCCAGTACAACATACCATGCATTAGATCTATTAATGTGACAAAGGACATGAATGATGGAGTGGTTACTAATGTGAGAACTATTGGCGACGATATTGGTAAAATTTCATTTGTAATAGATTTACACCAAAGATATACTCTAAGTCCTTACTTTTTTGTGCTAGTTATATATGAGCATACTAAAAATATGTAAGTATGATGCTTTGGTACATGCTATCTACAGATGATATAATCTGAATGGATGAAACTAAGGTTTCTAGTATAATTTGAGAAAGTAGGTCTAAGATAATTAATGGAATGCAATTTTAATAAAATTAAAAATAGAGATGAAGGTGGAATGAAAATAGAGTCATGAAGTTATTCATAGTGATGTTTTTCGGTATTCAAAATCGATTATTTATGAGGAAGGGGGATCAAAGAGGATGGTATCAATATGATTAAAACAAGTTGGTAAAATGGAGAAAGGCTACTAGGATATTATGTGTTTGTATTACACTGCCAAGTTGAAAGAAAAATTTATGGTAAAGTGTATGACTAGCTTTGCTGTATGCTACAGAACGGTGAAAAGTTAGAAAATAATTATGCACAAGATGAGTATGGCTTAAATGAGTATTTTGAGATAGATGTCTAGTAATACAAAAGAAAGATAGTATAAGAAATAAATTTACTCGTAAAAAGGTAAAAATAATACTAGTTGAACAACTAGAAGATCGGATAATGAACAACTATTTCAATGTATATTTTTATTTGCTAGATGTAGCTCCCTACCCATCTGATAGTTTTACCTTTGCTCAATGATATTTATGTACTAATAGGCATTTGCTAGATCTGCTTGCTTGATCTGTTTCTAGGCAACCATCATCATGTGATAAAGGAAGCTCATCTATAGGTACCTTTCATGGTCCATGGTTCGAAGCATGGAGTATAAAGGCTTGATAGCCTTTACAGCCCTCTCAACCTACATCCAAAACTACTGGCTTGTCACCAAGCCCTCCACGTGGCTCCTCTCAGTGCCAGACCTTGCATATTTGCTCTTTTGCCACTCGTCACTAACAAACATCTGGTGCAAGCCTGCCTTTCTCTTAAGAAGGCTATCAAGTGTAATATTATTTGTTGCAAATCATGTAACATCTGGCCTCAATATTTCTCCTGTAGTGAGCTTCGTTATTAGAGCTTGAATCCATATGTGATTGTAGATAAATTTGGTGATGGACTGGGTTGTCTCGACGACCTGCCTGACCTAGTGAGTCATCCCAATATCCATCAGCATGAGGTCGATGCATTGTGCAACACATGGTGTTAAGAAAATGTGGGGCCGCCACTCCATCAACAACTCCCCAACAGCCTTATCCTATGGGCCATTATTAGTGACCACCTGCACGATGTTCTACTCTCCCAATGTGATCTATCAATAAGGTCTTTAGGAGCCATGCAACATTATCTCCTTGAAGAAGAGGTTTTTGGATGGCTTCTAGTTCATCCTAGATTCCTTTAAACTTCTTAATATAAGTGGACATAAAAGAGGGCAACAATCAAATAGCAAAATCTTAGCCACAAATCTGTCATTACTCTAAAATATATTTCACCAATATTTTTAAATATAAAATTATCAAATTCCTCATTATCATTGAAATGGAAAGCCTTTAGGGCAACTAAGTTTTCAATTTATGGACAATCACTAAAACCATATTAGATAAGAAATCTCTATCCCAAACTCTAAGAAGAATGCTAATTTAACATCTAGGAAAAGCAATTTATCTATCCATGTTCACAAAAAGACAAGTTTAAAAGAAATATTCTCATGTTGTGAATGATTCAATAGAAATACAAAAGTAAATCTTGCTCCAAGCAGCTTTCCTTTGCTTGATCATCTATCCATCTGAAGAAGCTACAAGAAGCCCTACCTCTATTCAATCTGTAATGGTAAGGAATAGGTAAGCTTTGTTGCCCAGTAGTAAGTAAACTGTCATAGCAAACCAAATAAAATAATGGTAGAAGATAGAAATTTTAATACTAAAATAGTTTATTTTCAAGAAGATTGTCATAGATGGCAAATTCTGTTACAAGAGATGCCGATTCTGATGAAAAGGTAAAGGGGTGAGCAAAATCTTAGACAAATTCCGCTGGTTGAAGAGCGAGGAGTTTATTCACGACGACCCGCTTGAGCTGGAACTGTTCTCTTTGATCTACCTTAAAAGCTTACAGAACGTCGACTTACATACAAAAAGTACTTGCTTTCCCGTAACGCAAACAAGGAGTTTCTTCTGAGACCCCTTGAACTGGACTGCCCCAAAATGGTACGGAGAAAAACATTCCTAGTCGGAGTGATAGTGGCAGTTATAGTTTCAGAAATGCTGATTATTTATTTGATATCAGGGATATTTGGAGTTTGATCTCTGATGACACTTTTTTAGTTAGGGATAGTAATGGTGACAGTTTTTCTGTATGTTTTGATATTGAAAATCTGATTTTTTAGATTGACAATGATAGTTCTTTTCTGAGTGAACTAGAAAGTTTTTTTTCTAGTTATTTAAATATAACAAAGAAAGTATTGGATTCACCTCAACCCTTTGAAAAGAAAACTCAATCTCAAAGAGTTTCCACAAAACTTACAAAACGTATTCTCTCTCGACGTCTATAAAATGGTTCTCAATGTTGTTCATGATCCATATTTCATAAGTAAATCAAGATGTTGTTGATAAACACAACCAACTTGTCTAAGAATGATTTGAAGACTCGACTCATTAAATACTTGAATGATGTTGGGGGTGTTAATCCATCCATAAGGCACAACTAAAAACTCATAATGGCCATATCAGGTTCATTAGGTTGTTTTAAGGACATCTTTGCATTTGGTCATGCAATACTAGTGCAAAGCCTTTTGCATAATGCTCAAACTGTGGCCAACATGTGATAAGCATGCTACTCTATAATATGTGTTACAGTGTCCAATGCTTGTAGAAATAAAGACAAGTTTCTCTTCTTTTGCACTTTTGGTGAACTATATTTCAAACTTAATGCACTTATGATGAGAGTCATAAAATAACGTACAAGGCTTCCTATATGTGATTTAATGCCTCATATAGCTTGACCATTGAGTCCGAAGGTGTATTTGGATGTTGGAGAGCCTTGCTTGAGGTGTGAAACAGGGAGAGCCTTAAATAAGAGCTTTTATTAATGGTCGCGCATCTAGGATATGGATTTGGTGTAAATGTTGCTTAATTGGACCTAAGAAATAATAGTTTCTAGCTGTTGTACTCTGTTGCCTAGTTTATGCTATCCCCTTTAGATTTAGACGAATATTTGAATTAAGTTATTGTTGGGTTGGGTTGTAAAAGAATGTTGTTAATGTACTTATGAAACATTTGATGGCCTAGATATGATAACTGATGACTATTTGAATTCTGAAATGTCATCGTTTGGACAATGTGAAGAACGAGATTATAAAATTGACTAACCACTTCATGAGAACCCTCGTATAAATAGAATTTCAACAGATAAAAGAAAAGAAAACATCTACAACAGCATGGCGCTTTCCTGGGTTAGAAGTTTCCTTCCTTAAGTATGAACCCAGATTGGGAAAGCAAAGAGATTATCTTCCCACAATTTCATGTCATTTGGGCCCCACAACCTAGTTTTGTTTGTAAAGTTGTTTCTTTTTTGTTATTTTATTCTATGGTATTTTTGAAGAGAAGTTTGAGTAGGATTTTTATTTTAGGAATTCTAGGAATCTGTAAGTATGGAAGTTTTTCTGAGTGTGGTGGTAGAATTAAGAGTGCGAGGCTATATCAAATTGCCATTCGCATTTAATGTGTGCTTTCCTGCAGAATTGAAATTCACAACTTCTTTCTTTTAAGAGGATTTGTTGGTCGGCCAAAGACTGATACTGATTTGAAGATACCATTGTAAGAATTTATTACTAGTTCATGACTGCTGAAGTGATTAAGGATGATCTTCATCTCTCTCTCTCTCTCTGTGTGTGTTTGTGTCTTTTCCTAGGCCCTTCCATCTCTTCAGTTTATCACTTTTTTTCGTGGTTATTTTGGCTGAGATTAAGATTTCAGAGGGAATTTGGTTCTATATGACACAGTTTTGTTAGTTGATTTTACTGATTCAGCAAACCATTTGATGTGAGTTCAGAATGGATTGTTTTAGTTTTGATATTATTATTTATTAGTCAAGTGACGAAGGTACTTTCTGGAATTAAATTTAAATTTCTAATTCTGCTTTTATTAAGGGATAAAGAACTCTGAAATGCTTATTAAAAAGGAAAAAAAAACCTCTGAAATTAGTTGCTTTATTTTTGTTCAGAAATCATTTTCAAACAATCAGCATCATTTTTGTACCCAAGTTTATATATTTCTCTGTCTTATGTAGAGGATAAGGATTGATTCGTGACAAGAAAACATCTAGTTTTAACATTCTTATGCTAAAATAAGTGTATAAATACGAACAACCACTCAAGGTTTCGGGGTTTCCCCTTCTTCTATCTATTCAATTCATTTGAAGACTTTTTTCTTTCTGTTTCTTTTTCGATGGAGGAAACTTCAATGCCTTAATTTTGAGAGTTTCTCATCTAGTTCTTAAATGGAAAGTAAGTATAGTTTTCATCATTTCCTGCTTGTGACATCAGTTAGCAAAGATATCTGACATGCTACAAGGATTGCAGATGGCTAAGATAAGAAGGTGTATAATCCTTAGTGTGAGAAAAATTGGTATTTCTCATTTATATCTACTACATCACCACTGTCATCATCAATAGTCATGCAGTTATCATTTTGGCAACATGAGTTTGGATACTTTCTATAATTAGCATAAAAAGAGTGCTGTGTGTGTACTTGTGGATCCAAAATATTTTGTACAATATTTTTTAGCAAACTAAATTGGTGTCTTCCTAAATCAAACACATATTTTTGCTCAATATTTTTTACTTTATAGTTGATAGAAGTTATTACATAGTTGGTAGTTGGTTTTTTGATACTTAATACTGTTGCTTGTTTGTTGTTCGTTTATCTTGGTTATTGATTGGTAACTTAATGATTTAGTGGCAATGGTTTCAAGCATGGTCTGACGAACCCGCCCGTACCCGGTACGCCGGAGCCGTGGAAACCGGTACGGGCCGAACCCAGCCGAAGCTGGGGAAGACGAAGAGAAGAAGAGAGAGAGAGGGAGGAGAGGCCTCTATTGCCCGCAGAGGGTCGCGGGGGGCCGGCGGAGGCCGGGGGGCGGCGGAGCCCGTGGGGGCCCGGCAGAGGCCGAGGCCGCGGCCGCGTCCCCTAAGAAATAGGGGACGCGGACGCGGCCTTGGCCTCCGCTGGCCCCTCGCGGCCCTCCGCAGGCGGCCTCTCCTCTCCTCCCTTCTTCCCTCTCCCGCTCGCTCTCTCGTTCTCTTTTTCTCCGGCTCGGGCGGAGAAGAGTATTTCGGTTCGATACTGGTTTAAACCGGAACCGTACCGGTCTAGTAGACGACCAGTACGCCTACCGGTATCGGTACGGCGAACCTTGGTTTCAAGATTCAAGCAAATGTGAAATAAAGTTTTTGAGCATTACTGGCAGTTATATCATCTTCAAATATTAAATAATAGTAATAGTACACTTTGCCATTGATTTTTTTTGCTTGACTCATTTATTTTTCTATTGTTTTCTCATTGTTTTCTGTTTCTTAATTCTTCATATAAATAAGTTTCCAATCCAAAAGTTGTTGAAATGTTTCATTTTGGTCATCAACGAAAAGTGATTTAGCAAATAAGTGTTTGAAGTTCGAATTGTCATCTCATTAGGCAAAATTTGTACTTTCTTGTGATTCCAGTTATATTGAAATGGTGCACCTACATGTAATGATATTGTTTTCTTAATGCAGTCGACAAAGTGGAAGCTTTAAAGCGGTATAAATTCAGCTTAGCTTTTGAAAATTCTAACGAGGAGGATTATGTTACAGAAAAATTCTTTCAGTCCCTTGTTGCAGGTATGCTTATTTGACTGGTGTAGTATTAGATTTACATAATACTCTTTTATCTATTTAATATTTCTGAATTTTATCTATTTAATATTTCTGAACTTGTGATAGTGAGTTGGATACTCTTTTATCTATTTAATATTTCTGAATTTTAATTGTGATTATTTTCCTAATACTCATAGCTATATGACCATATAATACTTAAGTATGACAATATGATACTTCTGTTCATGGTTGTAATTTTAGTGGTATGATTTGCATTTCCAAACAATTGAACTTAATATAAACTATTTTAAAACATATACTATCAAATTTTAGCTAAATTAGATGCTTCTAGACTATAGATCAAACAAAACACAATATGATACCACTAAAATTGTATATTTTGTATTGGGGTGGCAATGCGTTGGGTCCGGTCGAGTGCAAGTGGGGTCAAATAGCTATCACCTCGAAACCAACCTATTTATTGAACGAGTCAAAACTCTAAACCCAAACCCGACCTTTTTATTAAACAGGTAACATGACTGACCTGCATAAATTGTTTAATAAAAATGTCAGATCAGGTTAAGTAGGTAAAATATGTTTTAAATTGGTTAAACAAGTCTTAAATGATTTAAATGGGTTAAACAGGTCCGAAATTGGTGGGTCGTAATCATGTTGACCTGACTCAATTATTAAACAGGTTGGAGTGGGTTGACAGGTGAGGATTCTAAACTTGAACTTGAACCATTTGATAAAAGGGATAAGTTGGGTCGACCCGTTTACAACTTGGACCTATTTATGTTATCACCTTTGGCATTCGCCTTTCGCCTTGGGCTTGAAGACAATACTCTACGAGTTGTCCAAATCTTGCTTTTGCAGCCAGCCAGCCACCCCTGGTTTTGCATCCATTTGATGCATTGGTAAAAGACCTTAAAAATGCTTGTTTTTAGGTATTTTATATATCGTAGATTTTGATCAATGGTGTGGATATCCATTTTGAGAGTTTTATTACTTTTCTTCATTGGGAAGCATTTGATGCTAAATTCTCTCAAGAGCATTCTGCCCCAACTTTATCTTCATGTGTCTATTTTGTACGAATCACTTGAAAGTTGAGATTTTATTCAGTGTGCATAAACTAAATTGCTATTTTGGAATAATCTTGTGGGTGATTTTCCT
Source organism: Phoenix dactylifera (assembly GCF_009389715.1). Lineage (NCBI taxonomy): Eukaryota > Viridiplantae > Streptophyta > Magnoliopsida > Arecales > Arecaceae > Phoenix > Phoenix dactylifera. The sequence continues at coordinate 129,129 of NW_024067811.1, forward strand.
GATTTTGCAAATTTATAGCTCAAATATTGCATTCACAAATTTTGTTGTATCCATGTTAACAATTTGCAGGAGCTGTTCCAGTTGTCGTTGGTGCTCCAAATATCCAGGATTTTGCTCCTTCCCCTGGTTCAATTTTGCATATTAGAGAACTCAATGATGTTGCTTCAGTTGCCCAAACAATGATACACCTTGCAACACATCCTGTTGCTTATAACCAAACTCTGAGGTAATCTCCTCAAATCTTTTCAAAATTACTACCTCTATCTCTAATATCCTGAGATAATAATTTTGCTCACCATTTTAAAGCGCTGGAAATACTTTCGAGCACATTTGCAATTTTTTATGCAGGGGCAGCTGATATTTTCTAGTGTTACATCCTTTTTTGCTTTTCTTTTTAAATAATTTACGAGAACTAAAGTAGATCATTTGAAAACACAAAATTCAAATGATATGTGAGTTTGTACTTGTATTATCAATGAAGTGATACTACCAAGATCCAATGGAATGGTGGAAGAATTAAAACTTGGGCAAAGAATTAAAATTCTGGAATTAGTATCTGAACAACATGAAAAATAATGATCTGGCTTATTAATATGGTAATGTATGTATATTAACTTCTATAAAGGGTTAAACATTTCAAGAGTCTAATTCTTCTTTATCTATTGGATTTAAATGGTAACTATCATTATATGCCTGTACTTTCTTATGTGCTGTATGTGCACGTGCGCACCACATGCATGTTAATTGTGTTGTTATTTGTGTATGTGTCTGCATGCTTATGTGTGTGAAGCATGCGCGCGTGTGTCTCACTTCAATATCTGAGGGTAAAGATAAAGCAAACAACCAGATGTTGCTTCTCTTTGTGCTATGTCGTTTTCTGTTAGTTATTGGTTGTCTCCATAAGAATTATAGTTATGATAAAGACCAGGAGAAAATTACATAACTTGTAATATATTTATGATGGATTGGTTCCAAATTTTGTCATAGATTTTTCATGATAAGGATTATTGCTTATTTGGCACAATTAATGACACATCCATATGACCCTATATTGTCTTATTCCTTCATCAGAATTTTTCTGTTTTTGCTCCCTTATTTATTTCTTGAAGAAAGAATCTGAAAACCTCTTTAGGCAATAACCTTCCTAGCACATGACCAAACTATCGCATTTGTTTTCTTGATAATGAATCTTATAAATGTGACACTTTTCTAGTGCAAAGGGTTTAGGATGCGGCTAGGTTATAGATATGGATTCAGAAATTCTGTTTTCAGATATTGATTAATAAATCCTCGAGTTGTTTGGAGTATATCTGAGTTATTGAGCGGCTTTTGCCTATTGGACTTGATGAAACATGAATTTTTGGTTGAGGATTCCCTTTGCTCTGTCTTCTTTCCTACATTTTGAAGGTGATCCTAGAAATGAGTCATGATTTTTTTCCTAAAAATTTGACTTGCTCCGTAATCCAATTTCACTAATTTCCATGCATCTTAGTTTCTGTTAGTTTTAGGGGATAGTAACTTTTTAATATTTAAGGTTAAGGAATGGGTGGGGTGGTTGTGGACTTGAATTGTTATGTTAGTGTGGCAACTGTAAAAATTATTAGGTTTCTGATGGAAATAACTCTAAGATATCCTGCTGGATTTAACAGAACCTGATCTCCTAGATGATGGAATGGACTCCTTGCACTTTTTGGATGGTATGCTCCTTATGTTGGGAACTCCTCTTCCATTCTCTCTTCTTTTTAGAAAAGGGAAGAAGTGGACAAGATCAGAATATTTTGGAATTGCAATTGCTGGCACAACATTGGAAAAAGCTAATCTCAAAGGTTCCTATCTTTTACTAGGTTATGACTCTTCTTGGTGTAATGCCTGTATATGTCTTAAAGAGCAAGTACATCATATGCAAGCTGACCTGTTTAACTTTGTCAGAATAAAAATTTAGCCTGTCATTCCAAAAATTCAGGCCACACCCAACTCCCTCCTCTCCAGTGCCCCATAAAAAAGAACAAAAGAAAAACAATGACACTGAAGAGTCAATCAGAAAGGTCTGGGATGTTTGCTTTAATGAAGCTGGAAAGTTTTGAACTTCACTAATTAACAAATGTAAAAGAGTCTCATATTAATCTTTGGGACCATGTGCTTGGAAAGGTTGTTTTTTTTCGGTCTTGTAAGGTCAATATAAAGCAGGGTTGAACTATCACATGCTGGCTTGGCGTTGGGATGATGACTATCATGCCATTACAGTCTTGCATGTCGATAAGGCACTAGTGCGGTTTGTATTTTGCATGCTATGCTGTGCTAGCCGGCAGTTAAATTCCTGATACAACGATCCGAATGTTGTCTCTGTTCAAATTGAATATTTGATTGCCCATGATTGCCTAAGTCACCATTCACCAATCTACTGTCCTAGTTTATGAAAATCAACCTCTTGCTTCCCTTAGCAGTAGAATTTAGCAAATCAATGTTTATCTAAATCAAAACTTGTCTTTGGCTGCATGTGATTAACTATCAGCTGATTTTGCTGATAATTTTCCATACAGTAGTGGCTTGTGGGGTTAATCTAGCTACCATGGATTGAGTGTCACATGTTTGTTCCTGTTAACTCAACCAAAGAAATATTGGAAGATTATCTTATTCATAATCAGATTAATCTACTAATTGAACAACTTAGATGGGAGGTTATATCATATGGATATACCGTCAATACAATGTAGAAGTCTAAGTGCACATCTTTGTCATCTTTGGAATCCATTTCTTGCTGTGACCACAGGATGACAATAGGTAGGTCATGATTGGCTTTGTAAATTTTTGAAGTTTTGGCCTTCTATATATTCAGAGGAGAGAGGACGTTTGGAATCAAAGTATTAGTTATGAGGTGAATGGATTGACAGGAGTTTAGGGGGATTTTGCAGTGAAAAATCCATTTAATTATTAAATATGCAGAAAAGGGTACCTTTTCTCTTCAGATCCTGTTTTAATTTTTGCTAGACCATTGTATCATTACTTATGTCAACATTTTGCATTGCATTATGTATGCATCAATTAATAAGATGTGTGTATTAACTAAGGCAAAATTCATATGATGATTAATGGTCCAATAATGTCCAAGACAGATCATATCTGCAAAAATAGATAAGATAAATAATTGCATTCATTTTATGCAAGTAGTCAAATAGGTTGTTTTTTTAAAATTTCCAATAGGGATTACTTTAGATACACTTCAACATAAATTGTTGGTGTGAGAAGAGAGAGCTTTTTGTGCATATGTCCATGCATTTGCATGTGTATACACTAACCATGCATGAGAGGACCATAGATCATTAGAGTCAAGGACCATGGTTGGCATAATGTTGTTTATGCCAATATATAAATTTTTAAACAATATTGTGAGTGATTAACTTAGAGGCGGGCTTCATTGCAATGGAAATAGCCTCTCCGCATGTGGGGAAGGCTATATATATCTGACCCTCCCATTTATTTGTGAGAGATTAACTTAGCCAACATCAGTGATTTATTCTCTTTCTGACACAATCACCTGCTCATGTTGCCTGATAATTGCTAGATTTTGATGACTTCGTTGCTGGTTGGTGTTGAAAAGTTCATTGGCCTTTAAAATAACCTCATTTTTGTTGGACTTCTTGGTTGTTCCAAATCTGGTGATTGATCATTAGGATCATTGGTTAGGTGCTGGTATAGCTAGATTCAAGGTAGAATGTTTATGAGCAGTAACTGGTATCTTTGTGCATCTTTAACTCCTTTCTTTTTTTGTAATTTCTCCAGCAGTGACCATCATCTTGGTTACAATTTCCCTGTTTTTATGGCGATTTCCCTTTTCTTGCTTTTATTCTGTGGGGTAGAATCTACTAACTCACCTATTATCATAAGGAAGCAGATGTACCCTCTTTCATCTAATTTGGCCTTATTTTACTTTTTTCCCCTGGATCTTCCACACTAAATGATCTTATTCCTCTAATCTGTGATCCCACTCTATCTTATAAGGTTAGAAAAACTTGATATGAGTGCAAACCTGAACCAATACATATTGGTAATTTCTGTTGTAACCTGGTTTTGGTCCAGTATTTATTAAAAGTGTTCAAACATTACCTATATTTAAGAAAATAAAAGCAAAAGAATTGGAAGAGGAAAGGAAAAAATTCAGAAACTGTACAAACAAAAAAATATGTTGCATGCTAGCTGATTACGTTTTTATGAATATATCATGTGAATTCTCTCTAAATGACAAAGTAGCATGAACCATATTTGCTGGTATGGAAAAGGTGGGACCGTTAATTGAAAATAGGTAGTGACAACTAGTTTAGTTCTCAAAATAGTGGGAATATTTGGGATTTGCAAGTAAAACTTCTGGCTTTCTATGGCGAACACAATTAAGATACTATTACTGGTGTCTTATTGATGCATGTAGCCTCTCTCGCTGCCTTGGTTTATAGCATTCTTACATCCAACTAATGTGAACTCAGCTCGTATTTTGCTTGGGGCCAATAGGGGCAGGGCCTTCATTATTGGTAAGGCGTGGTCATGCTATGTGAAGGCAATCCTTCATGTAATGTCTTTAGGTGTTTATAGATATTTGTCCTTGGTTTCTGATTTTTTTCAATTTAAAACAAATATAGTTTTTAATATGGCCTTTTTGAAAACATTGACATACACCTTCACTACTTGAGAATACTTGAGTACACTAGGATACACTTGAAAAGACTTAAATGAATTGGAATTTGAAAACAATTTGTACAATGAACTTAATATCAATTTATGTAACCAATTAATATAATTGGGCATGGACTCAATAAGCAATTAGCCCACTAGCTAAGGGTTCGCTTGGACCAACTACTATACGTGCTGGTCAAAGGTCCACTGATGTGCAAACCATTCTAGCTGTGGGCTAGAGTTCACTGAAACCAACTATTATGCCCTTGGTTAATGATTTGCTAAAACCAACTCTTATACCTGCTGATTAAGAGTTGACTAGCTGACTAGAAGGTTCAATGTCATATAATAGGCATAAGAATTTTCATTATTAAGAAACATAATAGTTAAGAACAATACTTCTGATAATAACATATAATTCAATAATATGCTTGACTGTCATAGCACTAGTTCTGGTGGAGATGACATAGCTGGAGTCTAATAAATGTAGATGTCACTAAATCATTCAAAACACATGGGAAAAGTTTCCAAAATGAAACTGAATGGATATTTAGAAGAGAATTGAAAATAATACAAGATATGAGCATTTACATATTAAAAAAAAATCAGATTTTTATTTCCCCATTATAAACAAATGTTGAAATTCAATGTCTTTAAGACGATTCATAATTCAATAGGAATGAGGATTTTAAAACTGATATTGAACAAGGGATGGGAGGAACAAAATCGAATATCCACTATGTGAGGACACTTTCTGCGGATTTCCAAGTTAGAAGCTTCACACTACAACTTTCTCCTTTTGTTCTACCTGATTGCTGCTTTTATTTTTTTATTCTTTCTTCACTCATTCTTTATTCTATAGGTGGCTAGAATTTTTAAGATTTATGAATAATAATAGGAGGCCAGCATCTATGTAGTTATAGATGTTTTGTAAACGTCTGCTGAACTAGCATCGGATGCTAGTTGGTGATTGATACAGTATGGTACTAGTTCGGTATTGTATTGAGTGTCGATACACTGTGGCGGACCAAGTCTGTACTATTATACCATTTTGTTTTTCCATTTTTCATGTTTCATTTTTTTTGTTTTTTAGTCTTAAGAGATTATGATTGTGGTTGTTTACAATTATGATGCTACTTTGGTAGTTTTTTCATGTCCTGTTAGTCTTAAAGACAATATGACTGATTAGTGAAAGCAATTGTAATATAATTGAGTGCACGTGTATATATACTTGAATATACATATATCAGATGAATTTGAAGTACAAAATACGTACTTACATCTGATTCCTTGTGAAGTGTCTATGTCACTTGAAGACATCAAGATTTTAGTCATAGTCTAGGATTGAGATCTGACTCCAACCTAGATACTTTGCCCACCCCTACATTCTATAATCTAAGCCTCCTAGACAGCCATCTTGATAATGATCCAATGTCTAGTTCTAGGTTGGCCATCCCATTCGAGAGAAGATCGAGGTAGTGAATTCTGACTCGTAATTTGGCTAAGGCCATGGAAGATAGTAGCCAATCGAATATAATACCTTAGATGAAGGATATGATATGAGTTATCCAATAGCTTACCATATATGTACTTTGGGCCAGGAGGATCTACAACCTGACCGACTTTCTAAACGGTGTTGATAATAAGCTGGTAATACGTGTCGCCCATAGCATTGGTGGGGATGTGGCTAAAATGAAAATAGGAAATAGTTGCCCATAACATGTTATTTTTCTTGTCTTTTATAAGCATAGCATCAATCCCTTGCTACTTAGAATCTCTAATAGGAAAGGCATGGAGATTTTACATCATGAATAGTGTGGCCCCTTTTGGTATATCCCTGGATTTATTCTTTTTCACTGCTGAAGGTCCCAAAAATGGATGCATTCTACTGCCATCTTTTTCTACAATCTCTTTTATCGATTGGCTCTTTCTATAGCCTAGATCTATCCTAGTAGACCTGGAACAAGGATAGAATCTGACTCAAATTATGAGGGCCCAAATTGAGCCTTATACTTGACAACCTTCCTTTTCCATCGATCATTTCGTCTCTTCCATATGGCAACTTGAATCTGCAGCTCCATGTCATCTGGATTTGACACTTCATTGCTCTCTGTATCCTTGGAGTGATATGAAGGTGGCTCAGTTGCCTGATGTTTGATTTTTGCTCTTTTCTCCACATTTTGTGCTTGCTCTCATTTAAAATCGATGAAGTATTTTTGAACGTATGGTGGATCTCTTGTGGATATTTCTACAAGCAGCCATGTTGGGAGAATTATCGGCCAAAAATTACTTCAACCACATCACCCCTCTCCCCTCCACTCCACATTGCACCACTTGCACCTCTAGTGGTGCTACCTTGGAATCATCGCCCCATGCTCTTAATCTATGTCAAGCTCCATTTTTTTCTTCTTTCTTGGATATATTTTGCAAGTTTAAGGAGCATGTCATGTATTTTTTAGTAAAATTAATAATTATTTAAAACTTCTATAATTACATTGAAATGAATAAAAGGTAGAATTATTTCAGAGAATACTTTTGTATTATCCATTCATGATACTAACTTTTCATAAATTTTAATAATTTATAAATATTTTTAATTATAAATTTACTTTTAATTATAAAATATCTAGAAAATTAATTTTAATTTGAATTAGTGTAGCACCATATTAGGGGTACTGCATATATTTTTCAGCCCATGCAAGGTATGCGGTACCGACGTACCGGTGGGCATCGGTACCGGTACGGTGCCGAACCAAACCGAACCGAACCGGTACTGTACCGATGGGGCTAAAAACCAAAAAAAAATTGGAGCCGGTATGGACTGGTCGGTTCGGGCCGGTACCGAGTCGGTTTGGGTCGGTACCGGGCCGGTATGCGTCGGTACCGGTCGGTACGGGCCGGTACAGTTCGGTACCGAAATATGTAGCTGTACCGTACCGGTAGGGTCCGGTACTGGTATGTACCGGCCGGTATGGCAGACCATGAGCCCATGGGTATGCATTAATTGTCATTTATTTTAAAATTTATTTAAATTTGGGCTTAGGTATGCGTAGCCATGATCATGTCCAAATTTAAATGAATTGCTATCAAATTGAGATAGCAAGTAGCATGTATACCTCAAACATGCTATTGATGTTGAAATTTTTTGAACATTAATTTGTATATATATATATCAATCAAAAATATATTTTTTGATCTAAAAAATTATCTGATGAATGAAAAAAATATGATTTGGAATTGTGTAGATCATCCTTAAATTTACAACATTTCATGAAATCATGCGAAAATGCAAAATTTTGGTATGATCTTCCCTCATTTTCCCTTTTTTTGCCTATTTTAGGCTTCAAAAAGAAAAAAACGAAACTTAGGAGATGGAAGGGAATATGGTGTTTTACTTGCTAAGAGTTGGATTTCGGATGAAATCCATGAAGATTGGTCCTTGTCTAGCTTTAAATGGTGTGGGAGGGTTGGGAAGGTTCGGGAAACCTTCTTAGGGCGTCGCATCAATTATTGAGGGTGAACTGGTCCGAACTATTTTGAACCAAGTAGAAATGTGCAATTCTGCTTTGGGTTGGTTTAGGTTGTGTTTGAGGCCTGTCCTGACCGAGAGGCCGCCCCATCCATGATCTTGCTTGAATGGTTTGGTATGCCCTAAACTTGGCAGTTTGGGGTAGGGCGATGAACCTTGGTTTGTGAGCATCAGATGTTTAGCCAACAGGATATGGTAGTCGGATGTCAAGCTAAGGGTTCAGCTAGGTGGCTGATTGGTAAGGCATGAGGTGGCTGTTGGAAATAGTGATAATCATGATGTGCCAATCCTAGAGCAAGTATGAGGTGGCAATTTAGTGGCTAAGCATGAGGTGAAAACTAATTAGAAAAATGTATGAGATGGCTATGAGCAATGCAAGCATTAGGTGGCAGCTAATATTTCATGGTTGCTTGCTAAGAAAGCATGATGTGACAGCTCAAGAAACAAGCACAAGATGGCACAAGTCTTGGAAAACTTATAAATTTAACCTTGAACTCTTCAAGTTTATATTTAGGACCTTTTTATCAACTTTTTAGTTCTCAATATCTCCTATGTATTCCAAAGATAACCTTCATAAATCTCTTTACTTTCAAATAGGCTATATGCATGCCCATTGCTGAAAGCTATTGTTTATGTAACTCTATGATATCAATAATCATTATTAAGGTGTTACAGAATTACGTTCTTACATCTCATGTTTTTCCTTTCTCTAGTTTGTTTTTAGAATTGGAAAATGGAACTGAATTCACTTGCAAAAATGTGTTTTGTAGGAAATAATGTTTTATAAATTAAATTTTATTTCCTATTAGATACATACTAAACTTTAACTGCTGAGAACTTGTAATGTTACAAAACAATTGTTCTTTTCCTCGATTCCTTTTTCTTTCTTCTTTATTTTTCTCTTTCCAATTCTATGCGTTGGTTGTGTTCCATGATCTGCAATTACTGTTGCATGTGGCTAATTTTAGAGGAGGATGAGGACAAAGAAGAAAAATAAGAGAATTGCTGCATGTTTTGTCATAGGATCAATTTCTTTAAGGGTCAAGGCTGCTTGTGTAATGAATGAGGATTAGTTGCTGTCTTCTACTATCCAAGATAATTTGTGGGAGGTTGATAAACGTTGAATTCCTTTCTAAGTCCTCTAAGCTGACCATAATTGTCACTTAGCAACTAGTTTCCCTTCTAAAGTTGAAAAATCTGATCATATTTTTCATAAAAAAATATTCTTTTGAAGAGTACTTTCTCATGTGATTCCATCTCCTTTGCTGTGTTATAAAACATAGTGCTGCTAATGGTGGGTGCCATGCTATTTGATGCAGTTGGGGTGGGTTGCTGTAATTTTTTTTTCTCTTGATGATGGTGGCTGAATCTTTTCTTCTTTTTTTTTCTCTTTCTTTTTTGTTCTTTTTTCTCTGGTGATAGCAATGGAGGCTAGGGCTTCACATGGATGGAAGGGAGAAGGAAGATGGGATGGAAGATGGTTTAATTGGACCTAGAGATTGTTGACCAATTGGTGAATTGCGGCTTGAATTGTAGTTGGCAGCTAGACTTGGTTTGGAACCAAAATCAGATGGGGTTAGGACGTGGAAAGGGATTTATGGCTGAGGATTAGGAGTCCTAACTAGATTAGGATTTTAATCAGGCTTAGGCGTGGCAAGGGAAAGGGTTGGTGGCATGGGATTTAGGATATGGATGAGGATGTAGTGCGTGATGGAATAAGAATACCAATAAGAAGGAACTCTTGTGATGTGGCGTGATCAAAGAAGAGGATGGATGGCGTGGCTGATTAGGAGGAATCCTAGATGGACTAGGACTCTAAGGGTTATGGCAAAGTGGCATGTAATTGGTAGGGATAACTATGGAAAATTGAGGAAGAGTCTCACCTCCTCAAAACCCAAACCTAGCGGAAGAAGGAAGAGTCTCACCCCCTTCTCACGCTAACCTTGGCATCTCACCAAGCAAGAGGGATCTCTCCTCACCGTGGAAACTCACAAGAGGTTCTGAAAATTTTCTCAAAATAATTCTCTGATTATTACATTCATCAAACCTCCTATTCTATAGGGAGGGAGGTTGGCAAAGATAAGAATTACAACCAGAATTTTATTGGACTCCTAACCACATAGGGACTCTTTTAAAATTTAAATCTCCTAATTGACCTCAAACACCTTGCCACCTAAGCCTAGAAACCCATGAATTCTCATCTTGGGCATGCGGATTGGAACCTAAGAAGAGAGGTTTCAGCCGCACGCTATGATTCCTACTCTAAGTGGGAATCCCTCCATGCCGCATGAGACCAAGTCCAAATTTCTTAGGACTCCCATATGACATGCGGCCACTCCTAATTAATCAAAGACCCATTCAACGCCTTAGACTCAATCTAATTAGGCGCCGAAAATGCTAATCCAATGTGATTTAAATCACTTGTTACATGGACTCAATCTCACCACAACTTGGACTCTAAATTTTTCTCACAAGACTAGACTCAATATTTAAATCACTTATTACATGGACTCAATCTCACCACAACTTGGACTCTAAGTTTTTCTCAATACTCCACACACCTATTGAAGCAAATCAAAAGGTCTTTAAAGCACTCCACCGTAGGATGAACTCCATGTGATGGGTTGAGATTTCTTATTGACCATGTCAAGACTCCACAATTGGATGATATCTTCTACTATCCCTACACGTGATGCAAAGGTCTTCATGCTGAATTCTTTCACATTGGAAATCCTTCTCAAAGGGGAATCCTCAAGGGGCGCCACATCAAAAGATTAGGAAACAAGGATCCCTAAAAATCGGCAAGGGTTGATCATCACATGAAGAGTCCTTGCACCAAGACTTCTCTTCAAAAATTCTTCACGCCATCTGATTTCTTTCCTTCCTTCACGTGAAGTCCTCTTCATGGACTCTTGAGCCTCCTAATCTTTAGCCAAGGATTGCCACATGGCACTCAATTACAAAGACTCCATCTTAAACATATAGACTCAATCCTCTCACACAAGGACTCAATTGAAGACTCAGTTCAACAAACTTACAACTCATTTTAGGACTCAATTATAAACATAAATTAGCAAATTACAAACCCAAAATAAAAGGACTCAATGTGATCTAATAGATCAAAATAAAATAGACTCAATCCAATGTAATTTAGTGCTGGAAATCATGAACCCAATATGTTTCGGGCGCACCCAAGCAAGGATCCAAACTTGACGTACGTCCATCATGACTTGGGCTCGTGTTCCTGCATCACTATTCCATAAGAAGATCACAACTTGGGAAATGTCTCTTTGCCATTGTCATTTTGTCACTTCTAGATGGACGATTATCAGTGATATAATCATGTTTTCTTTAGCTTTTAAGAAAACTTCTCCAGCTTTGCCCCATTACAAATAATTTTTGGCTCCATATAGCTTCATAGATGTCATTTGCACACCAGGAATATCATTCATATAAGCTCCAAGTTTAACATCTCCAGCCATAACAATGAAAAAGGAATCAATAGTCAAAACTCGGCTGTATTTAAATCCATGGGCAATAGCTAGAATGGATTACAACTCAAGTATGACCAAAATTGAGCTCAGGAACACTTGAAACAAGGAAACAATATGCAGGTTCTCACAAGTCGATAATCAGATATAATATGCAGGTTTCTGCATTGCAAGACAGCAACATGATGTTCACATATTGGAAGGAAAACAATATATCCTTAGAATTTGACTGACCTGATATAGCATCTGAATAGTATGAGTACTCCTTAACAGAGATCGAACACCAATAATTACCTTCAGATCCTTCTTTCTACAGCATCACGTGCTTCGTATGAATAAAGAAGGCCATGATCATGATCCCGCACATTGAAAGAACTACAGCAGCAAGATCAATAAGCTCTCTTATTGCAGATATATGACTTGATACCCACTTCTGGGGATTACACAACATGAATGAGACCGATGCTAACCTGCCTTTAGTACAATGTCACAAAATCAGAAATCGGCAAGAAGACAAGAAATCTGTAAAGAAGAGGGAGACGAAGGTAGAGAGAAGAGTTGGAAGGGAGAGACAGAAGATATGGGAGATGAAGGTGTCACGCCCGAACCCGAGGCGCGGCAGACGCCGCACGCCCGCACGGCGGGCCGCACAGGCGTGCAAGGCATCGGATCATATCAAAGCAAATACAGATGTTCAAAAATGACATAATTATTTAAATTTATTCAAAAGCAGTCTTACAAAATTTCAAAATAACATTTGCTAACATAATTCAAATGTCCAAACTAATCTAAATGAAATGCCAATAACTGATGGAATCATCGGAACATCTAACGCACTCCCCAATCCCGTGCGATCAAGCCTCTGGATCTGAAAAACAGAGAAAATAAAATAATGAGCTACACTAGCCCAGTAAGCAACAAAATATCCCAAAGTGGGGTCGGAGCATATCAGGTTAAAATACAGGATAATGACTGGAATAAATCATAAATAACATCGTTTTACTATTTTCAAAACTTATTATCATTTTTCCAAAAACTCTGATACTAGAATTTCAACATAATAGGCTATGGCCACGTAACCCAGTGGCATGGGTTGCACAAGGTGCCAAATCCACTATTTTTATCCACCGATGGCAGCCGGTGTTGCACAAAAGTGCCAAATCCACTATTGTTATCCACCGATGGCAGCCGGTGTTGCACAAAAGTGCCAAATCCACTATATTTACCCACCGATGGCAGCCGGTGTCGAAACCGGTTCCTCACAGATTACAAGTCGACAGGTCCAACGTGTAATCCTCATTGGCGGGGCCAGAACAGATCAGATCATAGCCATGCTGGAATGCATATATATAAAAACAGATTTCATAAATTGTACAGTCATATTTCACGGCTTTCAGAGCATATAACATGATTTTCAAATAAAAGTTAACATGTCAGACCCATTTTACTAAATACAAAACATATTTTAAAATTTAATCCAGTAATAATTATTTTACCAAATAATTTAGAAAAATGCACTTTGAAGCATTAAGTTACTTACCTCTTCTCGCTTAATCCCTACTTCAGATAGGCGGATCAGGTTCACTTGTTTAAATTTAATTAATTCCTTGTTAATTTCAGAACTAAGCAAAATCCAAAACGAATACTATTGGACACGGCCCAACAGGGCCCAGAGGTGGCCCATAATGGGCAGGGCCTGATAGGGCCCATATCGGACACGGCCCAATGGGCCCGCATAGACCCAGCTAAATAGGGCCCCCAAGGTTGGTTTCTAATTGGTTCATTTATGCAATAAAAATTTGTTGCAGAGACTAATACTTAATTACAGGGTACTGTTCTATAATAAAACTTGAGTAAAGGGACCAAACAAATATATTTGAGGGCCTTTATGTAATAAATCTTTCTTATAGGGATCAAACATAATTTACAGAAGGTTCTTTTATGCAATAATATACTATTAAGGGCTTAACTGTAAAATTGCATTTATTGGCTAAACGGGTTCGGGTTTCGGGTTTCGGGCTTCGGGTCTAAACTGGGTTTCGGATTTCGGGTTTCGGGTCTGAACTGGATTTCGAGTTTCGGGTTTTCTTCTCTTTTTTTTTGTTTCGGGTTTCGGGTTCGAACCGGGCCCAAGTTGGGCCCGCAGTGAATAGGGCCCGTGAACAGGGCCCTTCTTCTTCCCCAAACCCCCACGAATAGGGAAAGAAGAAGAAGAGGAAGAAGGGACCGGCTGGGGGGGTCAGCCTAGGCGGCCAGGAGCTGTTGCCCGGTCGACGGCCGGCCGACTGCAGTAGCGGCCGGCGGCTGCTACAGCGACGGGTGTCGAAGGAAAACCGAATGATCTCGGTTTGGGGCCAAAGCAAAGGAAGAAAATCAAGCATGTTATTTGGCATGGAATCAAGGGCAAAAGAGGAGGGAAGCTCACCGGCGGTCGACGGAGGTGGCGGATCTCGGCCGAGGGAGGCTCGGTCCGATGTCAAGCGGCGGCGGCGATGGCACTTTCCGAAGAGGAAGGAGATCTCGAAACAGGGGAGGCTTGAGTGGTGGTGGTGGTTGGCCGAGGCAGCTCACCGGCGACTTGGGAAGTGGAAGGAGAGGAAGAGGAGAGGGAGGAGAGGAAGAAAAGGGGACTCGGCGGTGGCCCTAGGGAAGGAGAGATGGGGGTTTTATCTCCCCATCATAACGGCCCTCCGCCGCGAAAATCGCGGCGGTCGAGCGCGATCCGCGGCCGTGATCGGCCGTGGTGTGACCGGAGGGGGGGTGCCGCGGGATGCCCGCGGCGCCCTTGCCCCATTTGTCCCCGGAGGAGCCGGAGAGGATCGCAATCGCGATCCTCTATTCCGGTCCTCCCAAAAATAGGAACGGGGCTGCAGCCCCATATCTCATAGAAGGGCTGCTGTCCTTCATTTCAGCTGGAAAATTCTCCAAGTCAGCTTCCAACCAACTTCAAGGTGAATTTGATTGCACGCCATCATGGTTTTTATCATATTGTGTTGGTGTTATTTGGTCTGAATTAGACAGCCTTTGATTATAATTTTCCCGTTAGTGATTCGTAAATCATCATGAATTAGCTAAAATGGGAAGATTAATATTTTTTGAGATTAAAAGGGCTGCAAAATATCTCTTAGAAACCCACGAGACCTTTGGAGTACATAACTTATTTAAGAAACAATAGGGACATCAATGATTTTTTAGCTATTCAGCGATTTCCATTTTGGTATGTTCTTAGGTTTGTTCCCCTTTACTAAATTAGGGCATTATTGCCTAAGTACCTATGCTTTAATCGTGTACCGCAATCATTCGCAAAAGTCCCATAAATATAGCCACCATTTGTATGGTTCAAAATATGATGTTACTACAATACCATCTATATTAGCATTTGTATCTATACTTTAATTAACAACTAAACTAAAATGCATTGTCACCAAAGAAAAGAGCAAACTAAAATGCTTTGACATGTATAAAGAAATCCATTGTAATGCTAATGAATAGGGGCAAATTGGTGTTTCCATTGGTTAGCAATCTTGATGTTCATGCATAGTTATATTAAGTAAACGCTAGATGTGGTCATTAATAGAGAAATAATTTATCATTAGCATACAAGTCTATTAGTCCTAAGGCAAGGCATTAATGTTGGTTCCAAGTTGGATTTCGGATTTCGGGTTTCGGGTCTGAACTGGATTTCGAGTTTCGGGTTTTCTTCTCTTTTTTTTTGTTTCGGGTTTCGGGTTCGAACCGGGCCCAAGTTGGGCCCGCAGTGAATAGGGCCCGTGAACAGGGCCCTTCTTCTTCCCCAAACCCCCACGAATAGGGAAAGAAGAAGAAGAGGAAGAAGGGACCGGCTGGGGGGGTCAGCCTAGGCGGCCAGGAGCTGTTGCCCGGTCGACGGCCGGCCGACTGCAGTAGCGGCCGGCGGCTGCTACAGCGACGGGTGTCGAAGGAAAACCGAATGATCTCGGTTTGGGGCCAAAGCAAAGGAAGAAAATCAAGCATGTTATTTGGCATGGAATCAAGGGCAAAAGAGGAGGGAAGCTCACCGGCGGTCGACGGAGGTGGCGGATCTCGGCCGAGGGAGGCTCGGTCCGACGTCAAGCAGCGGCGGCGATGGCACTTTCCGAAGAGGAAGGAGATCTCGAAACAGGGGAGGCTTGAGTGGTGGTGGTGGTTGGCCGAGGCAGCTCACCGGCGACTTGGGAAGTGGGAGCAGAGGAAGGAGAGGAAGAGGAGAGGGAGGAGAGGAAGAAAAGGGGACTCGGCGGTGGCCCTAGGGAAGGAGAGATGGGGGTTTTATCTCCCCATCATAACGGCCCTCCGCCGCGAAAATCGCGGCGGTCGAGCGCGATCCGCGGCCGTGATCGGCCGCGGTGTGACCGGAGGGGGGTGCCGCGGGATACCCGCGGCGCCCTTGCCCCATTTGTCCCCGGAGGAGCCGGAGAGGATCGCAATCGCGATCCTCTGTTCCGGTCCTCCCAAAAATAGGAACGGGGTTGAAGTCGGCTGGGGCTGCCGACTTCAGCCCCATATCTCACATTCTCTCCCCCTTAGAAAAATTTCGTCTTATCCCCAGCTAACTTCAGCCCCATATCTCACATTCTCTCCCCCCTAGAAAAATTTCGTCCTCGAAATTTAACATACCTTAGCTTGCAAAAAGGCCCGGATATGTTTCCTTCATCTCGTCCTCCAGTTCCCATATAGCCTCACTTTCTGAGTGATTGTTCGACTAGATCTTAACATAAGGAATTATGCACCTCCTCAACACATGTTCCTTTCTATCAACCACACGTATTGGCTGCCTAACGTGCATAGCAGAGAACTCGAGGGAAAGTATAGGCACCACTACCTACGAAGCTAAATTTAATGTATCCAGGGATCTGATATTTTATCCGCTTTTCATGGCAGTTAATAGTAGCAAAGTGTGACGCTAACCAGTCCATACCAAGAATTATGTCAAAGTCATACATATCTATAACTATCAAATCAGCAGGCAAGTCTCTACCTACTATCTGAACCGGACAAGTCTTAGCAGACCTGATTACCAATCATCCCACTTCCGGCAGGGGTGTTAACATGTAAATCATACTCTAACGGCACGCAAGGTAGGTCATGTTTTCGCACAAATATCCATGACACAATGAATGTGCAGCACTAGAATCAAACAGTATATAAGCATAAACAGAAGCAACCGGTAGTGTACTTGACACCACAGTATTGGATGCCTGAGCATCCTGCTGAGTCAGTGCATAAATACTGTGCGGTCTCCCTCCTATCTGCTGCTTAGGAGAAGAAGGCTGAGCAAACTGAACTGGAGCAGGAGAACCTGCACTTGCTGGGTTCTTGTAGCTTGAGGCCTCTGATCTGATTGTGATACTTGCCGATTGCGAGGGCACTCTGCTATCTTATGACCCTGTTGGCCACATCTGAAACATGCGCCAGATAATCGTCTACAGAGTTTTCTGTCTTATGGGCACCACCACATGCTTCACATTTAGACTAGTCTTGTTGAATAGTCTTTCCATAAGATCCCTGCTTTTCTGATTGCCCAGACCTATTACGAGATTTTGCTGTCCTACTAGAATTCTGTCCACTATGAGTATCATCATCTCTGCTCCTCTTCTTTTGTATTCTATCTTTTGAATCTTGTATTTCCTTCCAGACAATTTCCATATTCTTGGCCCTATCTACCAGGTCATCATAGTTGGTTGAGTGCACTACGGCCAAACCCTGACGTAATTAAGGCTTCAATCCTTCTTCAAATCTCCTCATCCGGGACTCTGCATCTATGACGAGGGTGGGAGCAAACTGAGCTAACCTGTCAAACTCTGCCTCATACTCATCCACGGTCATAGTTCTTTGAGACAGATTTAGAAATTCTCTCTCTAGCTTCCTAAAGCGACTTGAAGGGAAATACTTGGAGTAGAAGGCTGTGCGAAACCTCTGCTAGGTACGTGCCTCCTGCTCGGGTGCCAATGTGCGCTCCACAGACATCCACCAATGATGAGCTCGGTCTTGAAGCATATAGGTGGCAAATCTGACCTTCTCTTTATCGGTGCACTCCATTGCTCTGAAGGCTTTCTCCATTTCATCTATCCAGGCTTCGGCCTCTTGAGGACTAGTGGTGCCTTTAAAAGCCGAAGGAGCCATTCTCTTGAATTCAGCTATACTCCTTCTTTGCTCCGGAGGATCAACGACTTGCTGGATTGGTTGCTGAGGTTGTTGCCTCTGTTGGCGTACTAACCCAACGACCTCCTCAATCAGTTCGAGCACCCGGGTTTGATTTCCGGCGACAGCTTCCGGAGTCATTGTTGATTGACCCTGGGGCCCTGAGCTTTGTGAAGCCTCGTCCTCTTGGTTAGCAGGGACTCTTCTCCGAGAGCCCCTAACCATCCGATTTAGACTACGGACACGGCGAGGCGGCATTCTGATTCAGTGAAAATATATAAATGTCATTAAAATCATCGAAACAGAATAACACAAAATAATTAGCAAAAGCAAATAAACCTTATCCCGTTGTTTAGTTCCTACCCATCTCTCAACCTTTTCGACGAATCCTAGGAATCCTAAAACTTAGGCTCAAATATGACTGTTTCTCTTATGATCCCTAGTAATCTTAAACCTGAGCTCTGATACCACCAAATCTGTCACGCCCCGAGCCCGAGGCGCGGCAGACGCCGCACGCCCGCACGGTGGGCCGCACAGGCGTGCAAGGCATCGGATCATATCAAAGCAAATATAGATGTTCAAAACTGACATAATTATTTAAATTTATTCAAAAGCAGTCTTACAAAATTTCAAAATAACATTTGCTAACATAATTCAAATGTCCAAACTAATCTAACTGAAATGCCAATAATTGATGGAATCATCGGAACATCTAACGCACTTCCCAATCCCGTGCGATCAAGCCTCTGGATCTGAAAAACAGAGAAAATAAAATAATGAGCTACACTAGCCCGGTAAGCAACAAAATATCCCAAAGTAGGGTCGGAGCATATCAAGTCAAAATACAGGATAATGACTGGAATAAATCATAAATCACATCGTTTTACTATTTTCAAAACTTATTATCATTTTTCCAAAAACTATGATACTAGAATTTCAACATAATAGGCTACGGCCACGTAACCCAGTGGCATGGGTTGCACAAGGTGCCAAATCCACTGTTTTTATCCACCGATGGCAGCTGATGTTGCACAAAAGTGCCAAATCTACTATTTTTATCCGCCGATGGCAGCCGGTGTTGCACAAAAGTACCAAATCCACTATATTTACCCACCGATGGCAGCCGGTGTCGAAACCGGTTCCTCACAGATTACAAGTCGACAGGTCCAACGTATAATCCCCATTGACGGGGCTAGAACAGAACAGATCAGATCATAGCCATGCTGAGAATGCATATATAAAAACAGATTTCATAAATTGTACAGTCATATTTCACGGATTTCAGAGCGTATAACATGATTTTCAAATAAAAGTTAACATATCAGACCCATTTTACTAAATACAAAACATATTTCAAAATTTAATCCAGTAATAATTATTTTACCAAATAATTTAGAAAAATGCACTTTGAAGCATTAAGTTACTTACCTCTTCTCGCTTAATCCCTACTTCAGATAGGCGGATCAGGTTCGCTTGTTTAAATTTAATTAATTCCTTGTTAATTTCAGAACTAAGCAAAATCCAAAAAGAATACTATTGGACACGGTCCAACAGGGCCCAGAGTTGGCCCATAATGGGCATGGCCCGATAGGGCCCATATCGAACACGGCCCAATGGGCCCGCATAGACCCAGCTAAATAGGGCCCCCAAGGTTGGCTTCTAATTGGTTCATTTATGCAATAAAAATTTATTGCAGGGACTAATACTTAATTACAGGGTACTGTTCTATAATAAAACTTGAGTAAAGGGACCAAACAAATATATTTGAGGGCCTTTATGTAATAAATCTTTCTTATAGGGATCAAACATAATTTACAGAAGGTTCTTTTATGCAATAATATACTATCAAGGGCTTAACTGTAAAATTGCATTTATTGGCCAAACGGATTTGGGTTTCGGGTTCCGGGCTTCGGGTCTAAACTGAGTTTCGGGTCTGAACTGGATTCTGGGTTTCGGGTTTTCTTCTCTTTTTTTTGTTTCGGGTTCGAACCGGGCCCAAGTCGGGCCCGCAGTGAATAGGGCCCGTGAACAGGGCCCTTCTTCTTCCCCAAACCCCCACGAATAGGGAAAGAAGAAGAAGAGGAAGGAGGGACCGGCTGGGGGGGGTCAGCCTAGGCGGCCGGGAGCTGTTGCCTGGTCGACGGCCGGCCGACTGCAGTAGCGGCCGGCGGCTGCTGCAGCGACGGGCGTCGAAGGAAAACCGAATGATCTCAGTTTGGGGCCAAAGCAAAGGAAGGAAATCAAGCATGTTATTTGGCATGGAATCAAGGGCAAAAGAGGAGGGAAGCTCACCGGCGGTCGACGGAGGTGGCGGATCTCGGCCGAGGGAGGCTCGGTCCGATGTCAAGCGGCGGCGGCGATGGCACTTTCCGAAGAGGAAGGAGATCTCGAAACAGGGGAGGCTTGAGTGGTGGTGGTGGTTGGCCGAGGCAGCTCACCGGCGACTTGGGAAGTGGAAGGAGAGGAAGAGGAGAGGGAGGAGAGGAAGAAAAGGGGACTCGGCGGTGGCCCTAGGGAAGGAGAGATGGGGGTTTTATCTCCCCATCATAACGGCCCTCCGCCGCGAAAATCGCGGCGGTCGAGCGCGATCCGCGGCCGTGATCGGCCGTGGTGTGACCGGAGGGGGGGTGCCGCGGGATGCCCGCGGCGCCCTTGCCCCATTTGTCCCCGGAGGAGCCGGAGAGGATCGCAATCGCGATCCTCTATTCCGGTCCTCCCAAAAATAGGAACGGGGCTGCAGCCCCATATCTCATAGAAGGGCTGCTGTCCTTCATTTCAGCTGGAAAATTCTCCAAGTCAGCTTCCAACCAACTTCAAGGTGAATTTGATTGCACGCCATCATGGTTTTTATCATATTGTGTTGGTGTTATTTGGTCTGAATTAGACAGCCTTTGATTATAATTTTCCCGTTAGTGATTCGTAAATCATCATGAATTAGCTAAAATGGGAAGATTAATATTTTTTGAGATTAAAAGGGCTGCAAAATATCTCTTAGAAACCCACGAGACCTTTGGAGTACATAACTTATTTAAGAAACAATAGGGACATCAATGATTTTTTAGCTATTCAGCGATTTCCATTTTGGTATGTTCTTAGGTTTGTTCCCCTTTACTAAATTAGGGCATTATTGCCTAAGTACCTATGCTTTAATCGTGTACCGCAATCATTCGCAAAAGTCCCATAAATATAGCCACCATTTGTATGGTTCAAAATATGATGTTACTACAATACCATCTATATTAGCATTTGTATCTATACTTTAATTAACAACTAAACTAAAATGCATTGTCACCAAAGAAAAGAGCAAACTAAAATGCTTTGACATGTATAAAGAAATCCATTGTAATGCTAATGAATAGGGGCAAATTGGTGTTTCCATTGGTTAGCAATCTTGATGTTCATGCATAGTTATATTAAGTAAACGCTAGATGTGGTCATTAATAGAGAAATAATTTATCATTAGCATACAAGTCTATTAGTCCTAAGGCAAGGCATTAATGTTGGTTCCACAAATAATCATTCTACTTATCTGTTTTAAAATAATTATTTCTCTAATAAATAATTTAAAATCTCAACCAAACCATAACATAGAAGTAGGTTGATGGGACCATCATTAATGGAAGGAATGGAAATATCAAATTAGAAATCAAATATAACATATCCTAATGTATATTAAAAATCTAAAATCAAAAGGGAGAACTTCCAAGAAAAACAAGTGCAACAAATACTTGGTGAAGCACCAAGGAAACACTTTAATGTGGTGCTTTGAGGCTTTGATCTTTGAGTTTTGGCAATCAATCTATATGAACTTAAGTGTGAAGAACCCAAACCGGGGTGATGAAGAAACTAGTGTATGATAGAGGGAGAGGAAATTTGATATAGGAAGAGGAACTCTATTTGAAGAAAGTTCTGAATATACAGAAGCAAGTATTAATGCCCCAGTAACAGTACCCATCTCGGTCTGGTCTGGGTTCATAACTTCATATAATATCAGTATGGGGCGGGATAGATTGAGATGGATAGGAATGACCATTAACAATGAGAATGAAGAGCAAAATTGTCCCTATCAAGCCATCCCGTGTTAGGACAATTGTCCCAATCTGTGCCAGCCAATGTCACCTAGGACGATCGGGATGCCCCATTAGCAAATTGGTGTCCTGAGGGTGTTCGGGGAACCATTCTCTTGCTAGAACGGTGTCGTACTGGCAGGATGTGCTAGGATGCACAGGGATATAGATCCTTGGAGAGAAGTTTCTTGTCCAAATATTCACAATTTCTTGAAAGAGGAGACTATATAGAGATCTAGTTTAATGCCTAAACCACATCCCACATAGCCACACACATTCATTTTGCTAGAATCATTATTTGGGGATTGTTTTTTAATCAAGCTCGAGTTCTGCCCCGTACCATGAAAAGAAATAAATGGTTGTTGCAAGGAATGGGATATGGGGTTGTGAGGGCTAGTATAGTGGGTGGGGTTGGTGGTTTTATTATGTATTGAATCTATTGTAGTGTTTCTTCTTTCCAAACTGAATGGCTCATGCCATCTAAGTTTGCGAAACTACATGAGGTGAGGGGAGCAACATTTGGAAAAGGCTCAAGTATTAGTTGGGCCACCTACGGAAACCAAGGAGCATGTCCATATAAATATGTGGAATTTTGGGGGTAAGAGGCCCTGAGGTGCTTAGCTCTGCCCTTTATTGTTATTTGCACAATGTTTCTAAATGACATAGACTATATAAAGGGCATTCTAGTGCACAAGGCTCCTGCCACTATAGGGTCTGGGGGAGTGTTAGATGTATACAGCCTTATCCAATATTTGGAGAGATTGTTTCTGTGTTTTGAACCCATAAAACCCAAATCACAAATGGAGCAAACTCACCATTTGTGACAAGGCTTGCCCTCTTGAGCAACATATATTGTAGTTCCATAAAAAGCAAACCCGTTAAGGTCTGTGTTACCTATATATTTGCATCTAGCTCCTAAAATCCATATTAGATAAATTTGAGTCGAAGACGTGTTAGACGCTTGGATGCTCACAAAAGTTTTTTGGTTGCATCTTTTGGAAATTGATTGAGAGTTGGGACTTTTCCAACAATGAATTTGATACAATATAATAACATTAAAATGTACCTCTTGTTCTTTTCAAGGATTGATAATGGGTGTACATAGTAAAGTAAATTTACAAAATATCATTCCAAGTTTGTCGGCTAATCAGAAAGTTTTAAAGAGAAATATATGTATTGGATGGCCTTAACAAATGATATCATTTAAATTTTTTTTTTTATACAATGTTTAAACATATAGATTTTAGTCAAAATTATTTTCCTGCATATCTGTATATATTTTCGTTTTCCTCTTGCTGTGTCAAAAATATGGACACCTGTTCGAATCTGGTTCTCATTTACGTGCTCATGTAACATTGATTAAGGATTGTCAGTTCACAGGATGGCCTGTTAGATTATTATTCTTTATGTGTATCTCATGCTGAATTCCTCCACTGCCGATTGGAAGGCACCTTTGTCCATGCCTTGATATAAGTGTGTGCTTGCCTTTCATCATGGTATGAACACGAGGAATGGCTTGTTGGGAATAGTTTTGAGTCCATCATTCGTTGCTTTAAAGAACAATGACATCTCCAATTCTCCTTATAATGGATTACCAAATACTATAGATGTTCATTCATTCTGCTGCACTGGATGCTTCTCCAACAGAAGAAACTTTGGATCGTAGTCATGTGATCTAGTATAGAGACTCACCTTATCCCACACCAGGAAGTCCCAATTGAGGATTCACTTGCCATTATTACACCTCATAGTGGATGTTATGTACCACCCGTGCCTTCCTGATACTGAAATAGGGTACCTACCATGCTGGCTGCACCATGTATTGGTACTGATGCCATCCTGTAGTGCT
Organism: Phoenix dactylifera; assembly: GCF_009389715.1. NCBI lineage: Eukaryota > Viridiplantae > Streptophyta > Magnoliopsida > Arecales > Arecaceae > Phoenix > Phoenix dactylifera. Next base: position 152,889 of record NW_024067811.1, read on the forward strand.
AATCTAGCAGCAACCTTGGTTCCAATTACAATTTTCATGAGGATAAAATCAAACAAATAATGCCAACTGTTTACAGTCCATTTGGTTCTTTTTGTCTTTTCAGTATAAGAAATGCTTCATAAAAGTTTTTGGATTGCTTTCTGTTATCATTCCTGACTTCTTAGAATAAGCCAATATACCAAACATCTGCTGTTTAGACAAGAGCCATCAGTTTAGCAGTAGATCTGGAACTCTCAACTTGAATTGCTCCCACCTTCTGGAAACTTTGTTTCTTCTGGAACTCTTGTGGTTTCCATGATTGCTGATAAAATCTTGTGAGAATTTGAGGGATTGGAGAGAAATATTGTAATGTTGTGTGGTAGCATTTTTTATGTTTTGCATGTTTATCAACCTAGTCACACTGTTGAATAGATTGGGGTCTTCTTGCAGGTGGAAATATGAGGGCCCATCCGATTCTTTCAAGGCCCTTGTGGACATGGCAGCAGTACATTCATCTTGTCGTCTTTGCATACATCTGGCAACAAAGATCCAAAAATTAGAGGAGAAGAGTGCTAGATTTCTGAATCGACCTTGTAATTGCACCAGCAGTACAGGAACTGTATACCATTTGTTTGTGAGAGAAAGAGGACGTTTTTATTTGGAGAGCATTTACCTCAGGTACCCTCTCTCTCTCTCTCTCTCTCTCTCTCTCTCTGTGTGTGTGTGTGTGTGTGGGTTGTGTGTGTTGAAAATAATTGTGGGAACACTGCCAATAATTTTATGGACATGATTGAAAAGTTACCTGATGCAGGTGCATGAACGTCAGACAACTTGCATGCAATTTTCAGAGTATTAAATGGCCGAATTTAGAAAAGTTATTAACATAAAGGTTTCAGGTCTCTTTCTCTTCTTTCCAACAAGCCTAAGAACATTAAAATCCGAGTTATGGTTGGAAAGTTATAGGTATTTCAAGAGGCAGGTGTCTTTTGACCTTTTAAATTCCCTAAGAGAATTTAGTTGGTTTTGATGTCTTTTATTGTGTGAGTTATCCATATTAAGGTAACTTTTGACCTTTCATTTTCTTTTGTCTTTTCATGTTACCCATGACTTGCCTATAAATAGTCATGACTTGTAATGAGAAGGCATCCAAGTATTTGAATGAAAGTTATCTTCCTCCTTGCACAAGAAATTTATCTTGTCTTTTCTCCCACTTCCATTGGATTGCAAATTGATCCAAGCGGTATCAAGTGGTATCAGAGCCCGGGTTATCATCTCTTGACGTTTCGAGAGGAATCCTATCGCATTTCTCGTGGTGGTGTTGACGCAAGCTTCAACCAACCATGGCAAGCCGAGGCAACCAAAGTCGTTCTAGCGATGAAGAATCTCGTAGAGAGCGAGATCTTCGCGACATAGAGAATGATGAGTTGCGGCGGCAAGTCCAAAATCTTACCGAAAGGTTGGCTCGTTATGAGCAAAACCCGAGTGAAGAGGAGGGCGGCACCACTGAAGAAGATCGCAACACCTTCCGTGACCAAAGTTTACGTCGTGGTAGGAGGAGCAACTCTTCATCTCACCAACATCGTCATCAATTTCGATTTCCAGACATCAGGGTAGACATTCCTGAGTTTGAAGGAAAAATGCAACCCGACATCTTTCTAGATTGGCTTAACACCGTTGAGCGGATCTTTGACTACAAAGAGGTCCCCGATGAGCTTAAAGTGAAGATTGTAGCCATCAAGCTTCGAAAGCATGCATCAATATGGTGGGAGCGCCTCAAGTTGCAAAGAGCAAAGGAGGGCAAAATCAAGATTTGTACTTGGGAGAAAATGAAGAAAGAGCTTCGCAAAAAGTACCTTCCCGAAAATTACCTTCAAGATGCATTTCTCACTATGTATCAATTCACTCAAGGGATGCGAACCGTGGAGTACACTGAAGAGTTCGACAATCTTATGGTTCGTTGTGGTGTAGCAGAGGCCGAAAAGCAAACAATAGCTCGTTACCTTAGCGGATTGAGGCGTGACATCCATGATATGGTACACCTCCATTCTTTTATTTCTCTTAATGATGTTATTAAACTTGCTACTAAGGTGGAACGCCAACTTCAACAACGGCGAGAAAAGGGTTTAACAAATGCTCCTGGAGGCCGAAATTTCAAGCGTGAGGGCATTCCTAACTGGGGGAGTGCATCGCAATCTCATTCATCTTCTACATCTAAGCCAACCACGATGGTGAAAAAAGATGCTTCATCTTCTTCTCGGCCAACATCATCTCGACCTCAATGTTTCAAGTGTTCTGGCTATGGGCACATTGCTTCTGAGTGTCCAAATAGAAGAGTGGTTTCTCTTGCCGAAGAAGGTGATAGTGAAGAAATGAGTCAGATTCTATCTATGATGAAATTGAAGGAGACATCACATATAGTGATCATGGTGAAGCTCTTGTGGTCCGTCGAACCCTGAATTCAATACGAAGCGAAGATGATCACATGTGGCTCCAGCACAACATCTTTCATACTCGATGTACGGCTCATGGCAAAATTTGCAATGTTATTATCGATGGAGGAAGTTGCGAGAATTGCGTCTCAATGGAGATGGTGGAAAAGTTAAAACTCAAGACAAAACCTCACCACCACCCATATTCTCTTTCTTGGCTCAAGAAAGGAAATGAGGTAAAAATTTTCCAACGTTGCCTTGTTCAATTTTCAATTGGGAAAAATTACCGTGATGAAATATGGTGTGACGTGGTTCCTATGGATGCTTGCCATTTACTTTTGGGGAGGCCATGGTTATTTGATAGAAGGGTTGTTCATGATGGATACAAAAATACTTATGCATTCTTGAAGGATGGTGTCAAAATAACCCTTGGGCCTTCAAAAATGGACAACACATCCAAACCCATTAAGGGAGAGGGAAGTACCTTCTTGTCCATGGCAGAGTTTGAAGTTGAAATTCGAGAAGCCTCCCAAGCATATGCTCTTATAGTGGTGGAATCTAATCCGGAGGGCAATTTATTGCCACCCAAGATTACTTCTTTTTTGCAGGAATTCCGAGATGTGACTCCCGATGAAATTCCTTCTGGTCTTCCACCAATGAGAGAAATTCAACATTGCATTGATCTTATGCCAGGTGCAACTTTACCAAACAAGGCGACATATAGAATGAGTCCCAAGGAGCATGAAGAATTGCAAAGACAAGTGAACGAGTTGGTGGCCAAAGGCTTGGTACGTAAAAGCATGAGTCCATGTGCGGTTCCTGCCTTGTCCCCAAAAAGGATGGAACATGGCACATGTGTATTGATAGCCGAGCTATTAACAAGATCACCATCAAATACCGTTTTCCTATCCCTCGGCTAGACGACATGTTAGATCAACTTGCCGGCGCTTGCATCTTCTCCAAGCTTGATCTTCGAAGTGGCTATCATCAAATTTGCATGAGACCGGGTGACGAATGGAAGACGGCATTCAAGACAAGAGATGGACTATATGAATAGCTTGTGATGCCATTTGGGCTCTCTAATGCACCAAGCACATTCATGCGCCTCATGAATCAAATCTTCAAGCCTTATATAGGTAAATTTGTCGTTGTTTACTTTGACGACATTTTGGTCTATAGCAGGGATCAAGATCAACACTTGGAGCATCTTAGACAAATTTTTATGATGTTGCGAAAAGAGAAGCTCTATGTCAACCTTCGCAAATGCGACTTCTTGACCGATAGCCTAATATTTTTGGGTTATATGGTCACCGCCAACGGCATCAAAGTTGATCCTAAGAAGATTGAAGCTATCTCTAGTTGGCCGGTACCTCGTACCATTCACGAGATCCGGAGCTTTCATGGGTTGGCCACATTTTATCGAAGATTTATACGACATTTTAGTTCTATTATGGCCCCCATCACAAATTGTTTGAAAGGAGGATCCTATCAATGGACTATGGAGGCTCAAGAAAGTTTTGAGAAGCTTAAGGTATTAATGACAACGGCCCCTATCCTTGCCTTGCCAGATTTTGAAAAAAATTTCGAGGTGGATTGTGATACCTCTAATGTGGGCATTGGCGCAGTGCTTAGTCAAGGACGCCCTATTTCCTTCTTTAGTGCCAAACTTGGAGATGGGCGAAAGAACTATTCAACATATGATAAAGAATTTTATGCTATTGTTGAGGCTCTTCGTCATTGGTGGCACTATCTTGTGACTAAGGAATTTATTCTCTACTCCGATCATGAAGCCTTGCGATTCCTCAATACTCAACACAAGCTTAGTGCAAGGCATGCCAAGTGGATTGAATTTTTGCAATCTTTTACCTTCACCATCCGTCATAAAGCCGGAAGTCTCAATCAAGTTGCGGATGCTCTTAGTCGAAGACATGCTTTGTTGTCAACCTTGGAGATTAAGGTAATCAGTTTTGATTTCATCAAAGATCTCTATTCTAATGATAATTATTTTGGTGAGATTTGGGCTCGATGCAGTGATGCTCCTCATGAAGATTATTCAATTTAAGAAGGTTACTTATTTAAAGGTAACCAATTATGTATTCCTAATTGCTCTCTTCGCCAAGCAATCATCAAAGAAGCCCATAATGGAGGACTTGGAGGACACTTTGGCCGAGACAAGACTTTAATCCTTGTCAAAGAAAATTTCTTTTGGCCGAAGATGAGAAAGGATGTAGAGAGACATGTCAACTTATGTCGAACATGCCATATTGCCAAAAGCCGAGCTCAAAACACCGGCCTTTATACTCCTCTTCCTATACCTCAAGCTCCATGGGAGGATGTAAGTATTGATTTCGTTCTTGGTCTTCCTCGCACTCAACGTGGAAACGATTCGGTCATGGTGGTTGTTGATCGATTATCTAAAATGGCACATTTTGTACCTTGCGAGAAGACCTATGATGCATCTAAAATTGCTGATCTTTATTTTCGAGAGATTGTCAAACTTCATGGCATTCCAAAGAATTTCACTTCGGACCGAGATCCAAAATTTGTAGGACACTGGGCGAAATTGGGCACCAAACTTCAGTTCAGTTCTTCTCATCATCCACAAACCGATGGTCAAACGGAAGTGGTGAATCGAAGCCTTGGCAATCTTATTCGAAGTTATTTGGGCAATAACAAGAAGCAATGGGACTTAATTCTTCCTCAAGCGGAGTTTGCATACAACCGCTCAAGTAGTTCTACTACCGGTGCTAGTCCTTTTGAGATCGTCTATGGGTGCAATTCTAATGGCCCCCTTGATCTAGCTCCCCTTTCTGATGATGTTCGATTTAGCGGTGATGCAGAAGCAAGAGCTAATGAAATCAAAAAGATGCATGAGCAAGTTCGATCCAAGATTGAGAAGAGCAATCAAAAGTTTAAGGAGAAAGCTGATAAGTATCGACGCTCGGCATCATTTAAAGAAGGCGACCTTGTATGGATTCATCTTCGTAAAGAACGATTCCCCCATGGAAGATATAGCAAATTACAAGATCGTGCCGATGGACCATTTCGAGTTCTTAAGCGTATTGGAGAAAATGCCTATCAAATTGAACTTCCTGGTGACTATGGAGTTTCTGCTACCTTCAATATTTCTGATCTAATTCCATATCATGATAAAGAAGAGGCATTGGACAACTCGAAGACGAGTTGAGCTTCAACCGGGGGAGTATGATGCAGGTGCATGAACGTCAGACAACTTGCATACAATTTTCAGAGTATTAAATGGCCGAATTTAGAAAAGTTATTAACATAAAGGTTTCAGGTCTCTTTTTCTTCTTTCCAACAAGCCTAAGAACATTAAAATCCGAGTTATGGTTGGAAAGTTATAGGTATTTCAAGAGGCAGGTGTCTTTTGACCTTTTAAATTTCCTAAGCGAATTTATTTGGTTTTGATGTCTTTTATTGTGTGAGTTACCCATATTAAGGTGACTTTTGACCTTTCATTTTCTTTTGTCTTTTCATGTTACCCATGACTTGCCTATAAATAGTCATGAATTGTAATAAGAAGGCATCCAAGTATTTGAATGAAAGTTATCTTCCTCTTTGCACAAGAAATTTATCTTGTCTTTTCTCCCACTTCCATTGGATTGCAAATTGATCCAAGCGGTATCATTACCCATTCGGAACACATGGAGAACCACCACCCAAGGTTCACAAGTTAAAGCTCCTTCCAGAAGAAGATGAGTGCAATATGTTTTGGTCTTGATTTTTATGCTGGTCGCATGACTTCTACTGGCTTGGAGAATGGGCCACTCATCCCAAAGGGAATGACAATGGGGTATTGTCACCATGGTCAATTGGCTAATTCATGGTTTTAAATAATGGTTAGTATGATGTTATAACAGCTGTTGCAATGGTTTTGTGGAGAGTCCATTACATTTTATGAGCTAATAATGCGAACAAAAGTAATAACCTTTATGTGTCTGTTATTCCTTTATAAAGATTGATGAAAATCATGGAAGTTATTTTGTCAGCAGTAACATTTAAATTCAAATCATTATTCCAACTCACGAAAAATGATTTTTCATTGGAAAATACTTCAGGCCATTATGTGCACTAGAAAATTCCCATTTAAGCTAGAGCTCAAACAAATTACTACTGTTGTAACTATTAATGACCACAGATGGTTTCCCTAGGGTTCCATCAAAATGGACTTAGGGGTCATTGAAACATTGGGTAAGCAGTTTGAGGTCACAAGTTTCCATTTTCTCAATTATGTTTTTCGATCATTCATTGACTGGTAGTCAACAGGCAACCTGGGACTCAACCAAGTTTCCATTTTTTAATTTTATCGTTTCTTTTTGACAATTTTGGCAGATCTGGCAAGTTAACTTTAGGAGCATTGGAGTCTGCAGTACTATCAAAGTTCAGATCACTGAACCACACACCCATATGGAAGAATGAAAGACCAGAAAGTATAAGAGGAAATGATGAATTGAGAATATACAGAATGTACCCAGTTGGCATCACTCAGAGACAAGCACTTTACACTTTCAGATTTAATGATGATGCTGATCTCGAGAGATATATCAAAAGCAACCCCTGTGCTAAACTTGAAGTTATATTTGTATAGCAAAGGAATGGTCATTGTGCTAATACTACTTTACTCAAGCTTGGCCATTTCAATATTATTTATTAGACCCCACTGTAATTATCTTTGGCTGATTTGATTGATAGCCTCTTCAATTGTTATTTGGATGTCTGCAGAAGTCAACCAAATCTAATGATATATTAGAGGGTCATTCCTATCAGTTAGGAAGGCATGCTTGGATCCATTGTGATGCATTTATTCCTATGCATTTGTAACATCGATCTTTATGGGTGTTGTTTTTTTTTTTGCTCTTTGGTAAGATCTTTATGAGTGTTGTTTGATTAACTTAAAGATATACTATGTATGGCAACACTCATCAACTAGGACGGCATGCTTGGTTCCATTTTAATTCATTATATATCTCATAAGTTATGATCTCCCAATGTGGAATTTACATGGAAGCTTTATTTATGCGATAAGCTGAAGCGTACGTTTCAGTCCCTTTAACCAAAGGTTCTAATGCCACAATGTTTTCATTACAAATGTTTGATTGCCTCAACTGTCTTCTGTTTCTGTCGTCAAATATTGTGCATACCTCTGGTGATTGTAAATCTTGGCACAATAATAAGGTCGGGGAATGATATGCTTCGTTTTTTGCTTTAAGGAGATGCCCTTGGCGGTGCCCCATGTTAGTAATGAACCTATTCATAGGTGAAATATGCTCCATCGTGATCCGGAAGTTATGGGTTTAAAATGGAAAAACAATCACTTCATACGTATGAAAATGGAAGGTTTTAATGAAAAACTAAACCAAAAAAAAAAAAGGTTTACAGGAAGTGGTGGGGCTTATTTATTCCTGCTCCTTGATGGACAGTGCGAATGCTTGAGCTTGCTTACACAACTTACGAGACCCAGTTAGTTTGGTTAGAGGGAGGCGAGGTGCAGGGACCTGGATTAATATCAGAGCTTTATACACTTTACATCCATGTCTTGTTAGCACCTGGGATTCGATAGGCACTCTACAGGAATTTTATTGCTCTGACATAACAAGAGGAGGCAATCAAACATCTCAGACTTGCTGATATTGCTACAAACATGTTACATAAGCAAAGCTTGAAGGTTTCCTTCCCCCTTTGAGTCCAGATACTCTACAGCATACGTTTTGCACTGTAGGGTACTGTGAATGCTTGGATAACCGTTGGGATGAGGAGGATTGAGAGATTATGTGACAGCCCTTCATTTCCATGATGAGCAAACGGTGGCTATTTGAGTACCTACAATTCTCTGCAATGCATAGAGGATCCGGAGTCAGGTTTTCTATGTATCAGCTGTTGCTGACACTGGTGTAAATTTGAGCACTATTAGGGCATGGGTTACTATCTTGTGTACAAGAAAAAGCAATGGATGACTTTATTGATTTTGCATATAGCTTGCATGATTTCTTTTCCTAAGAAAAGAAAAAAGGAAAAACTCAAACGACCTGCTTGTTGATAGAGCACATGACTAATTTATGATGCCGCTGGTTTTAGCTTGGCAGGAGATTGATAAGGAAACAGATTTATATCTCGGCAAGCACAGATTGAACCCCCCAGCAGAAAAGAGGAGTAACGGTTCCCTCCCCATTAGAGGAGATTGACAAGAAAGTTGCATTCAAACCTGGTACTCCTACACTTATGCTCCTTTGGGGCTTCAAAATAACTCTAATTTACTACTTTATCTTGGGTCGGATGGTACAACCCCTTGGCGCTTTAGAAAAGAGGCAGGGTTCAATTGAGAATGGTTTTGACCCTGTTTTAGACCCAAGTATTAAGTCCCAGTTCCACAAGCAGTGGCTTGGTGCGCCTCGGAACCTAGGCTCTGACCTTGGTGGGATGGGATTGGTATAGTATATTGTGCAAGAAATAACCCCTCCTAATCTCTTATCCGAAAGAGGGAAGCGAGGGATAAACAAACTTGGTTTAGCTCAAGCTAACCTGGTATAAGTCCGGCATGGACTTTGATGGATTCTTGACTTGGACCATTTTTTGGTCCATTACTATTTGAGCCATACCAGCTTACCCGGCTTGGCTCTTGTTGCCTCCCTCTATGTCAGCATACCTGCTTGAATGAAACATCTAATGAATTGCAGATTACAGTATGCAATCATAAAATTTGCACATCCAATATGCTTAACATTGTTCTCAGTGGCCTTCAATGCATTCAAAGACCAAAGCTGTAGGCACTTAGCAAATTGAAAAACTTGCTTCCCAACGAATGGACAACGGGAATGGACCTAAGTTAAGAATCCAGTTTAATTAAGCTTTTCCGGTCAACCTCTGTCATCAGTTATTACTGGATGAGACAACCTCCATCATATATTGCCATGAGCGTAAGTAAAGCCCATCATTCATGGATATTTGATGATATAACTCAAACTGTTTAGTGTAATCAATAGCCACAATTCAACTATTCGAATGCTTTTCATAGTGCGAAAGTCATGGTCCAAAGGAGTAAATCATAAGAGGCGGGGTGGGGTTCGTGATTAGAGGCCTGAGACTTGTTTCCATGGGTAACAGTCAGATTTTCGATATCTCAATTTTTGGAGCTAAGTTCAGAGTGGCTTAGGAGAGCATCGGCTATACGAGGCTTACTCTCAGGATAGATTATTTTCTACTGTGAGGATGACTAAGTAATAGTGATTGGGTAGATTACGAGATAGGCATTGCTGGCAGATGGACCCCTCTTGCTATAGGATATTTAGAGTATGATAGGGAAATCCGTCTTCTTTTGAGCCACACATGTCTATCAGGAGGTGAAGAATGCTGCAGATTTGGTGACCTCGTATGTGGTGGAGCACTCAGATAGAGTCCTTTAGGTGAGCCATGACACTATTCTTTCTTCTTTTGGCGACATTTTATTTGCTGAACTTGTTGGATGTATTCATACTAAGATAGTATGACTCTTACGCTTCATCAAAAAAAAAGAAGAAGTAAATCATAGAAGGAAAGTGGCACAACTCATAAATCGAATAGGTTTACGGCAGAACAAAGTCTCATTACATTTTTCATCAGTACTGATCATATTAAATGGTACCATAAAGTCATTTAGAAGATTACATTTTCGTAAACTCTTCAAATGTCATGCTAATGGAAAAAAGATTTAGCTATTGTCCCATGAAGTTGCTTCATTTTTGCATTCCACCAGCATTGCTCAAATTTTTAAAAAAATTGTCGGTTAGTGATATAATCACCTAATTGGTCCATTATCATGCTCAATGTTGGTTTTCGACTAAGTGTAAGGATACAAATGGACTGAGTTAGGATCGGGTCAAGCCATCACGGTTAGGTCAATTAGTCCCGCTAGAAACTTTGTTTATGCCCATGGTTCAGCTGGCCTATTGCAAATCCAAGCTCAGTTAGTAGCAGCAAAACTAGATCTATCCTCATGGCTCACTTCAAGCAGGTTTTGACTATTTTCCTTAGCCATGTTTAATCCAATCCCTGATGGGTCTTGGATGGCTCAACTGGCGTATTTCAAACAGTCAGAAAACAGGTCTAGAGAGCCTAGATTGTGACAAAATTTTAAAGATGAAGTGGGTTTGTATTCTTCGGAATTTGTTTGACTAGAAATCAAGATAGTTAATTGGGTAGTTAACAAAGCAGATTTCGGTCCTTGTTCGGCATTTGAACTGATGAAACTTGAGAAGTAGTGGTTGAGATGTCCATAGAAGACCTAATGATGATTGGAAAGTGAATCCTTCAAGGTTTCACTAGATTTTGAACTAAGTTTAATGTAAGATTGACCTAGGGTTTACTTGATTTTTATTATGTTTTTGGTATCCTTTGGGGTTTTGGCTTGGGGGTGTTTGGGCGATGTGGAAGTTTTGTATGTTGACAGACTTGCGGAGGTTTTTATTTTTTCAGCCATCAAAGGCAAAGGTAAAAGTGGACCAAATAATATTTATCTAGATTTGTTTTGTATTGAATCTATTTGTATATGGATACAAATTTAAGCATCCAACTAATATTCTTATCTTTATCTTTATTTGTCAAGAAAAAATAGAAAAATACATCGATAGAGAATTATCGGATTCATATCCGAGTATCTAGTCGACGTAACTTACCTTGTATTCAATGATATCTTTGATTTTATGATCATAATAAAATTTAACTATCTGACTTATTATTTATACTTATATCTACTTTCAATATCGAATACCTATCATGTTCATTTAAAACAAATATGGATATAAACTTTTGCATTTGATTAGTATCTGTGTTCACATTCAGATTCACCTATAAATGGACATGGATATGTTGATTGATTCATATTCAATTTGTTTTCAGGAGATGCTCTCTCTTTATATTTATTGTGATTCTTTCTTCATGAATATCATAATTGGAAGTCTTATTATTCTGAATAATTCTATTTTTATCTTTTCAAAAGATAATAAAATACTATTCGATTCGTGTATAATTCTTATCTATCTGAATGTAAATTTATATTAGTTTTTCTTTGTAAACTATCTTTTAATTTATGATTAACATCTTTTGGATCTATGCTTTGCCTGTGGTCTCTACAATATGTGTACTATTTGGGAATATGGAATAGGATCTAGTGGGCCCTGTGTTGCCACCTTTTTTATCTTGTCTCGGGCAATTTAGGAATTCGAAAACCCTAAAAAATCCAATTTGTTAGGACAGAGAGTGCGTCGTTAAGCTTGCTTGAGCGAGGTTTTGATGAGTACGCAAGCATGCCACCAGTATTGTGTGAGCTGAAAAGATTTTGTTTGAAGGGATGATAGATAGTAGTATGAATCCAAGTGCTTCGACCTTTAGGGACTTTCTTCACTCTCACACCACCATTTCAAGGAGATAGAATTGGATAGGGGTGTAACATGGGCTAAGGTAGTAGGGTTTAGTGTTGGGCTAAGGTAGGGGCATAGCGTTGGGCTAAGGTAGGGGCGTAGCGTTGGGCTATGATAGAGATTCTAAGTTATGTCTATGCCTAAAATAAAAGACTATGGTAAAGTTAAAGATAAAGATAGTTTGATTGGATTTATTGTTGAAGGATCCTTTTATATAGTATAATTCTATTATTCATACTAATACATAGCAACTACCCACAAATATTATAATGGTCCACTTCAAGGGTTATTTCTCATGTTTGGCTTCCACTCTTGGTAGTTCTGGTAACTGCTGCTAACTATCTTTCCACTATGCACATATAAAAGCACGATTAGTCTTAAACTTCGAGATCGATAATTATACACTATCGGTCTTTAACTAATCTTGATGTAGTTTGTATTGGCCGTGTCTTTTTATTCAACCTACAATATGAGCATCTATTCCTGGAAATCTAGGATTAGTATGATCATGTCGATCTTTCATTGGCTATCTTTCATGGCCAAGGCGATCTTATCAGCTTCCTTATTTATATTATGACCGAAATCTATCTATTCAGCCTAGATTTCCATCCATTATGCTTTTTCATAACTGAACTCTATCTAGTCTTCACAAGAGTCACATAAGTCTCACATGCACTGATTTTATCATGCTTAATCCATGTGGTCTTTGCTCTTAGCTGCTAGCTATATTATTAAGATATGGTGTAAGCAATGCTCACAACATCTTACTGATCGGGGATCGCGAGGCTAATGGGATGTCCATCACTATCTACTTGATACCTATAGAACAAATATCATACAATTATGGTTTTGATCTACTGACTGAGGGTTGCTCTTTTACCAGAGTATTTACCTTCGATAATCCGCTTGTATCTCTTCTGATTCCACTAAGCCTTTCTCTCTTGGCATATCTCCTCATATGGAATGCTTGTAGGACCAAAACGGCTTGCATGCTATTCAAGGATCCTCCAAATTTTTAGGGATTTGGCATTATCTTCTGCATAAATGGGGCACAATTGTCCTCTAAAAATAGACCCTACATCCCTCTCTTTTGTACTCATTCTTTTTCTTGCTCTTGATTATCCTCATGCCTCCTTCTATTCTTCTTTTCCTTACATAGTGAGCGAAAAGGATAATAAGAAAGGAAGAAAGTAGATGAATTCATTGTTGTGTCATCAAAATTTACTCAAGGAACAAAAAAAGTGGATATTATACTAGGAAGATAAAAAGCTATCTTTAATAAAATTGGAATAGGATATAACACACTAAGAAAGAAAAAGTTTTCAAAAGATTTCTTTGTTAAAGCATCTGATTCAAGTAACCCTTTAGTTTCATATTTTTATTATGGCAAGAAAGGACATACAGCGCAAAACTATAGTCTTAGAAAAAAATACTTATGTAGAAATTAAGAAGAATTCAGTTTCTAAAAGGAACCAAAGTAACTAACCTACAAGGACCCAAAAAAATATGGGTACCTAAAACCAAAACTTGATCTCTCTTTTGCAGCTTTTTCTTACAGCTAGAAATAAGAAAAGAAAAGAAGATGATACTTGGATAGTGTGGGATACGTGCGCCTCTGACCACAGCACCTAGGGCGTTTCCTATACTGCAAGAAGCGTGGATCTATTGATTTAATGGTGAAGGAGAACAAGAGGGCGTTCCCTATACTGCAGGGCACTTTAATTATCGCTGTGCAGCACCACTATACTCTGCTTCACCCCCATCTCCTGAATGAGTCTCTTCAACCAAAGAGCCTCCTTGGCAGCCTCTGTAATCCCTATATACTCGGCCTTTATGGTGGATAAGGCTGTGATAGGTTGAAGGGTCCATCTCCATGAAACCGGTCTACTAAACATGCTGAACACATAACTTATAGTAGACCTCCTCGTATCCAGATCACCTGCAAAATTTGCATCCACAAGCCCTTTGAATGGACCCGAGAACTCTCTTGAGGCATTGGAGTCCTCCTATGTCTATCTTGCTGCTCAAAAGTCAGACTAAGCTTCCGAGTTCCTTGTAGATACCGAAATATCCACTTTAGTGCCTGCAGTGCTTCTTCCCCGAATTTGCCATGTACCTGCTCACTTGACTCACTGTATATGCTATGTCTGGCCTACAACACACTATAGCATACATCACGCTGCCCACGACACTAGCATATGGAACTCTATCCATGTACTCTTTCTCTTCATCTGTCTGGGGGCACTGCAACTTTGAAAAAGACATATGGCTTGCAAGTGGTGTTCCAACTGATTTGGCTTTATGCATCCCAAACCTCATTAAGACCTTCTGAATATATCTTCCCAATGACAAGTGGAGGATACCCTTACTTCTATCTCTGTTAATCTCCATTCCAAGAATTTTCTTGGAAGGATCCAAATCCTTCATCTCGAATTCTGCAGACAAAGCAGATTTTAGCCCATTCACTGCATCGACAATCCTGCTGGCAACGAGCATATCATCCACATATAAAAGCAGATATAAAGCATCCTCCTCATCCACATTCTTCACATAGACATAGCTATTATGTTCACATCTGGAAAAACCCAGGCTCAAGACAAAAGTATCAAACCTTCTGTACCACTGTCGGGGTGACTGTTTCAAACCATAGAAAGATCTCTTCAGTAGACACACCTTTTCCTTCAACCCTGACTGCCTGAAACCATCTGGTTGCTGCATGTATATCCTCTCCTCTGAAGGTATCTCCTTCCTTGGGAACACCCATTTTGAACCAATGGCCCGAACATCTCTAGGTAGATCCACTAGCTGCCATGTCTTGTTCTTTTCCAATGACTGCATCTCTAGGTCGGAACAAGTTAGTTGATAGGATCCCCTTTTTTACGTCCCCATCCCGAACATCTCTAGGTAGATCCACTAGCTGCCATGTCTTGTTCTTTTCCAATGACTGTATCTCGAGGTCGGAACAAGTTAGTTGATATAGGATCCCCTTTTTTACGTCCCCATCCCTCATGGCCTGCATCCATGATTCCCGATCTAAACTCTCCATGGCCTTTTCAAATGTCTCTACATCTCCATTAGCAGTGATGAGAGTATAGGATATAGTCTCATCAATGCCACACCGAACAGCTTTGTAGATAATGCGCTTCGGCTTGTGCGGTGCAATTCCCCTAACAAGGTCTCTCAAACCAGAACTCTGTGGCTCTACCTGCACCTCCTCCTGAATTGATTTTCCTCTTAGCTAGTCCTCCACACATGTGGAAACATGTCTACGAAACTCCATCTCTAAAGGAACACGTTTGGATGTAGAATTTGAAGGCACAACACCTACTAACAAACAACCAATCATGTTATGGCCCCAAAACCAGAGTCTCATACAAGCACACAGGCATGGAGTTTTCACACAAGACACTATGCTCGCCTCCACGTTACTCCTTCAATGATCGTCAAACAAAAACTCTAATAAGCATGTATCTCCATGCCACGCGCATGCACCATAAACATTCCCAATAACACTTTCAGCATTTGAACATATCTTACTCTTCGTAGCAGTTTCGTGGGAAAGAAGCCATTAGTTTATGCCTTATTTAACTAGAAATTCATCGAACATCCAAGGAGCATTTGAACAATCAGTTTCAGTTCTGTAGGGCCTACCTTCTATTAGTGTGTTCTCAACTGCTAATTATGCTTACATCAGTGTTCGTCTATAAATTTTCATTAATTGTTGCATCTATTATTAATCATCCTAAATACCCATTTGGCACAACCGGATTCTGAGAACCCGTCCACAGTTTTTAAGAACCAAGGCCAAAGCCCCTGCGGCGAGCCAAGCGGCGAGCACACGCAGTCAAAATAAACTATCGCCCCATGCCCTCTCAGAGGGTCGGGCAGGCGCCCCCTCGTTGGATGGCTCTTCGAAGCTCTTGCGAGCCACTTCATGTAAAAATCTGCCTCTTCTTTAGTCTAACAATCCCAACTAGAGTCAGCCTTCATCGGTGTCTTTGGTCACCCTTTTTCTGTCCATCCACAGGTACAGATCTGTCGCCGACACAGTTTGTTTAGAGCACCGTCATTGTGACGTTAAATGTATTCAGAATAAAAATTTAAATAACGGTTGTTTTATAGTCGTTATTTTATTACAAAGGCAATTATATAAGAATAATTTTACCTAAAAGTTGCACACTTCATGAATAATTTTCTTTAAATTAACATGAAGGATAATTTTTTATTCTGTGATGGTAATTTCGAAAATAACATTATTTTTAGTATAAAAGCCGTTGCTATCCCCTCACGGCGTTACGGAAACGTTGCTACCTTAATAAAGAATAAATTAACAAAGGCATCCTTCTTTGAATAAAACATAAAATAAAAAAGGGCATCGTGCTTGTAATTTAGCGGAGACAATCAGAACGCAACGCTGGCCTTTCAAAGCACCCAAGAGCCCAATCCCCAGCTCTTCCTCTCGCCCTCCCCGCTGGCTCGCTCGCTCATGGCCAAAGGGAAGCGACACTACTAAAGAAGAGCCACACGGCTTCCTCTCATGGCCAAACCACACCGAGCCACGGGACTCGATACCACCACCGCCGCTAAGAATGGCGTCTTCCACATCTCTCCAGCAGTTCCTGGCCCCGCCGGTGCGATCCCGGCGGCTGCGACAGGCCAGAGGTTGGGCGAGGGCGGCGGCGACGACAGAGACGGCGGCGGCGGGGGTGGAAGCGGAGAGGCTGGAGGCGAGGGTGGAGGAGAAGGATGGAGGTTACTGGGTGCTGAAGGGGAAGTATCGAGCGGGGATAAATCCGCAGGAGAAGATTAAGTTGGAGAAGGATCCGATGACGCTGGTGATGCAAGATGGCATCCGCGAGCTGGCAGCCACGCCGCTGGAGGATATCGAGAAGTCCAAGCTCTCCAAGGACGACATCGACGTCCGTCTAAAATGGCTCGGCCTCTTCCACCGCCGCAAGCACCAGTGTACTTTCTATCTCTCCTTTGTTTTCTTAATAACAAGAGAAGGAATGCTCGGAGTAAAACATTGGACTAATGCATGTGAACTTGCATTAGATAACAGTTTTCCTTGTTCACGTAGTTTTTAGATCTCGTTTGGCTGCGAAATAACTCCGATAACTGACGGAATAAGGCTGTTAATTATATTTCCACGGATGATTTTATTGTAGTCAAAGGAAGGTATTGGTTGACAGACATCATTATTAGGAACAAAATTGTGAGTTTGATTTCATGAGGAGAAACAAAATATAGTTGATCCATGGATATGAGAGAGAGAGAGTTATTATTTTCTCTGTTCATCAATTAATCCTTGTTACTGTGTTCTTGTATTTTCTAACTAAACAACCAGGGCCGGCTCGGGGTCGCCTAAGGCCCCCGACCCACGGAAGGCCCCCATCCCATGGTCCCCACTGCATAGTTTTTTTTTTTATTTAATCTGTAGCCTTCTGCCTTTTCCATCCGTCTCCAATAGCTAGAGTCGTAGCTGGGCGCTGGCCTGGGCAGTGGGCCATCAGGAAGAAAGGGATTTGGTTGGCTTGATACATGCCTGAAGCCACTCTCATCTTTCATCCCTTCTCTTTTTTGGTTTTGGTCTTGGTTTTCCTTCCCTCACATTACTCCTGACCCAGCCAGGCCATCAGGAAGAAAGGGGGATTGGAAATGGACTTCTTGGAGGGTGGAGATTCTTTTAATTTTCTCCTCTCGGTTTCTTCTTCCCTCTTCCCTCTTGGGTGGTACAGAGAGAAAAGGAGGGAGGGGGTTCAATGGCTGCTGTGTGATGTTGCAGTCGCTGCTTGGGTACTCACTTGAAGGGGAGATGGTGGGATGGGACTTTTATTAATTAGATGGAGTGAATTTCCCATAATGCCCCTACTTTCTTTTATAGGGAGGCCCCTTTCTGGACAAATTCTTTTTTTTACCTTCCCATTAAGTGCCATGGGATGACCTTTTCCTATTCTGCACTTGCTTGACCGGGTAAACAGTATTGTCAAGCATTATCTCAGTTATTTAATCAGTTTCATGGCCCTTCTTTTAGGGTAATTATTTTTCTGTGCTCCCATTGAAGAATTATATTAAATTAAAAAGATTTCTTGTCTGTTTTTGTTAGATTTATGCATCTTCATTGAAATAGTGTACTTAACAGCTATCTATTTTCATATCATTTTTTAAATATTTTATATTTATTAAAAAATTTATTATTAAAAAAAAGGCCTCATTTATTGGATTCGCCTTAGGCCCCCAAATGTATTGGGCCGCCCTTGTAAACAACATCGCTAACTATTTGACAATCATTATAAGGAATGGTACTTGTTGCTACAAAACAAATTTTTGAGTTAGTCCATGAATAAAAAGAATTTGAAGGAATGCTGAGAAATAAGAATTGCTATTTTTCTTTTCTTGTCTTCCCACAACCGAACAGAGCGCAGTAGGAAGCATCTGTTTTAAGAATAAAAGACAAGGTTAGTACTTTTGAAATAGCTTTTCAGTTTTGCAAGCAATTTTTATTTTTTCTTCACTAAAACCTTTGAAGCAAGCACTCCACGCTGGAGGTGTTTTTTCTTTTTTTTTTGTCCCTAGAAAAGGGAAAGCCAAAATAAAACATACCAAATGAACTTAGGGGTGTAGGGCTATAATAGTAAGTACAGTGGCGAGCCCCTTGACTAAAGATGCACCTCTAAATAAGTACCTAGATTTTTATAAATGCATTCAAAATAATAATAATAATAATAATAATCGACAATCTCTCGTTGCTAAGGACTTCTTTGGTTAGTGGGAATAGAAGGAAAAAATGTATGGTCAATAAAAAAATAAATAAACACTTCTTGTTTGTTGGAGTTTTCAAAAGAAAGAGATGGAAAAGTAACATTTTTATTAAAATAAAATTTTCATATTTTATTAAAAAATCTATGAGAAACATAGGAAAACTACTTTCTTACTAGTTGGAAATGTAGATTTTTTTTCTAAAACTCTTTTTTAAGCCTTTCAAACTCATTGATAAGTTCTTTTCTTTATTAACAATATAATAAATATTTTATTCAACTTTTCTAGAAAATTAGATACCCAATTAATCATAAGCTACTCTTAAATATACGACTTTTCATGATCAACCAAATATACCAAAATTATTTTTTTAGACATTATATTCTCAGAAATTATCTTTCTATAAAAAATATTTTGGTGAGAAAAAAATTATTTTCACAAATGAAATGAGTCCTAAATATTATTAGAGGTCCCGATCCAAAATTTTGGAATGTTATTTGTTAGTTCAGCATTATTCATATAATATAATAATCTATTGTGTTGCCCAGATAGACAACCCAAGAGGGGGGGGGTGAATTGGGTTTTAAATTAATTTGGATAATTAAAACGTTATGGATGATTAATTAAAAACTATTGCAAGTTATTTAATTAATGCTAAGTGCTGTGAGTGATGTGAGAGGAAGAAGAGAAGAGACAATCCAATGCAAACACAGAGTTTTATAGTGGTTCGGAGCTACCCCTTGCTCCTACGTCCACTCCCCAAGTCTCTCTTGGGAATTCACTATAACCCCCTTGGATTACAGCCGGTTGTTTTGCAAGCTCACAACCAAACTTGTTGTTTTATGAGCTCACAACGAACTCGGTCGGTTTTCCCAGGCTCACCGACTAGAACCAACCCCGATTGTTTTTCCGGGCTCACAATCAAACCCTTACACACGTTGGTTTTTAACTTGGCTCACCAACCAACCTTAAACCCCTTGATTCAATCCCCCGATTGAATCAAGTAAATACAAGAGATAGAAGAAAACAGAAAATAGCTTCTCAAAAAGCAGATTTAAAACAATATAATCGTAAAGGAGTTAGAAGCCCTCAAACGCTTTTAAGCTGGTGAAGAGGTATGGCTTCTGGAACTCCGGTCTCCTCTTGAAAGAGTAGTCGACTTGAATGCAGGAGGAGGAAGCTTTGATTGTTGGGAAGAAGTTGTTGGAGCAGTAAATGCAGATCTTTCCTTTTTCGTTTAAGAGCACTTGGAGAGCTTGAAAACTTGAATGCTTGGAGTGGAATGTCTATCTCTCTACCTTGCTACAGTCCTCTGTGGCTATTTAAGCCAACCCCCATGAAAACTAGCCGTTACTCTGCTTTTTCTGGCCGTTCTGCACACTCTGCGCAGCCTGACAATATGACCGTTGGTGGGTTGGAGTCGACTCGCGCGATCAGGAGTCGACTCGGCTGTAGCAGGAGTCGACTCACGCTTTTCCGGAGTCGACTCGGCAACTGTTCCAAATTTGAATTAAAGTTGCAGTCTTGACTGGGAGTCGACTCGTTTTGACCTGGAGTCGACTCGCCAACTTCTGGAGCTGACGTGGCAATTTTGGAGTCGGCTCATCCACTGAAGTCCGTGGATCCAAATTTGAATTTTGTCCACTCGAGTCGACTCGACTGTCCTGGGAGTCGACTCGAATCTCAGAGCCCGAACTCCCGATTCTCTGTCTTTTGGCTCATCCAGTCTTGGAGTCGACTCGAACTTTCTTGGAGTCGACTCGGCTCTCAGTTTCCGAAAGTTGGTCTTCTGCCTTTTGACATGAAGCTTGTCTCGGAGTCGACTCGAGCTGTCTGTGAGTCGACTCGAATCTCAAAGGCAGTAACATGGTCTTCTGTCTGTTGATGGTCGCTCAGTCTCGGAGTCGACTCGCGTACTGCGGGAGTCGACTCGAATCTCAGAGTCCGAAGATCGTTCTCTGACTTTTTCTTTGTGTTTCTCTTGGAGTCGACTCTTACTACCCTGGAGTCGACTCGTTGAACATTGGAGTCGACTCGCGCACTTCGGGAGTCGACTCGTTGACAGTTTCTGAGTTGAAGCTTTCTGTCCTTCTGTCTGTTCTCAGTCGGAGTCGACTCGTACTGATCTGGAGTCGACTCGAGCTCGTGCCAGTGAACTTGATACGCTTGGAGTCGACTCGTGATACTCGGGAGTCGACTCGAGTCTCAGACATTGGTTCATGCAGACTTCTTAACTTATCCAAAATACTATGAACCAAGTCTAGAAACACTTGGACAGGATTTTCACTGAAACACTCAATTGAATTCATTAGTAATCGCAAGATATACTCAAATGCTTTGAGCTCATCAAAATCAAATGGGGTTTTAATCAATCACTCCACAATCTCCCCCTTTTTGATGATGACAAAACTTTGAGTATATGTAAAGTGAATTGCTCATAAAACAATGAAGTAAAATCCATAAATGAATTCAAATGTCTGATAATTTAATTTATCCAAGTTTGAAAGGAGTGAAATATTAAATTTCGGAGTTAAAGCTCCCCCTTTCATTTGGAATTATATAAGCCTTCATATTATGCAATCAATTGTTCGGCTTATATGTCATTAATGATTTAGCTTGATTAAAATTCAGATTCTCCCCCTCAACATATGCATTCAACTATGTTTTGATTCTCTGAATTTTCTTTTAATGCTTTGAAGTTTTTGAACTGAATTTTATCTTTTTAGAGGAAAAATCTGTCAATTTGTTCTTGAGTAGGATTCAGCTAATCTCCGAATATCCCTTGAATAGATTCTGGAGATTACTCCATTAGGAGCCCCAAAAGAGAGATAATGAGCCTCGAGGTACCGAATCCACTTAGAACAAATTTGTGTGTGTTATTAAGAGTTTATCTTTTTATTTATTTCCATTGATTTCTTTTACATATTTTTTCATATTTCTTCCCTTTTTACATATTTTATACATATTTCTCCCCCTTTTTGTCATCATACCAAAAAGGAGGTAATCACACACAATCAATGGCACAACCAATCATCAAATGGCACATAATTGAAGATAAAATGTCTACTCATTGTATTGATATGAATGTGAATACATGTGAGAATACAATAAGTAAAGCAAAGCAAGACAAAACACAACTCAAACACATCTATGTCCTCCTCGAGGATGAAGCTCCCCCTCTCGAGGATGCATCTCCTCCTCTGGAGGGTGTGGCTCCTCCTCTCGAGGATGTGGCACCTCCTCTGGAGGATGGTGCTCCTCTCAATCGGCTCTGCTCCATGAGGAGGGTGACTGCATCTGTCACATGTCCGAGCTGCGTGATAATAGACGTGGTGGCTCTGCTATGTGTAGTGGAGAGCTCTGTCACCGACGCCTGAAGTCCAGTCACCGATGTCTGTAGTGCGTCCAGCTTGTCGATGAGTACATTCGACAAGCGCTCGGCCCCCTCGGTGGTGGTGTGCATGTCACGACCTATCTCCTCGCGCATCTGTCGAGTGGAGCTCGTGACCTCACTCATGCTATGGAACTGGGCCTGGACCAAACTCCGGATATTGTAGATCTCTTCCCGTACATGAGCCGTCATGTCAGTCACGGCTGTCAAGAAAGGGACCAGGGCAGAGGAAGTGGGCGCAGAAGAGGGAGCAGGCACCGAGCCGCGGATCTCCCGAAGCAGCTCGTCCTTCAGATCTCGGACGATCTCCTGCCGCAGCTCCCGGAGCTGCTCTGTATCAATACGGACCTCCATAGATGGTGGAACTGAGGAGGAAGGTCCGGCAGAGGTGGTAGGAGCAGGAGGAGTGGATGGGAGGTCTGGATGGTCTGGAAGGTCTGGGTAGTCTGAATCTGGCTCAGGACTGGGTGATGGTCTGGTGGTCTGAGCAGTGAGAGTGGACTTCCTAACCCAGATCCCTTCTCTCTTCCGAAACCCCATCCTGTGCATAGTCCCCGTACATAAGCGATCAGTCCATCGCAAGGCACGAGAGGGTTCCCTCTCAGGAATGGAAATCTCGTACTGCCTAAAAAGAAGAGTGAATAACATCCCGTATGGGAGTGAGAGCCTAGGTCTATCTAGGGGCTCACACATATACCTATAAATGAGCTTTGGGAAGTTGATCGGGGTGTCCTGAAGGATATAAGACATAATAGCTAAGTCCCTCTCATTCACAAAATCAAATCTCCCTGTCTTAGGGAAGATGGACCTGGACAGAATGCTCAAAAGGATTCTCACTTCAATAGGAAGTGAGCTAGCAGATACCTCATCTAGGGGGGACTGAGGTGGATGCCCTAAGACGACCGTAAGGGCCGCAACTCTATCCTCAGGGTGTACGGGAGCCACCCCTACTAATGGAAGGTGAAGGATATGGGCAATGAGGTCCTCTGTGACACGCAACGGGACACCTACTACCGTGCCCTCGATACCTCCATCTTCCCGATGGACGGTACTGTAAAACTCTTGAACTAGGCCAGGATAGGTGGGAAGGTCCAAGGTGAGGAAGTACTCTAGGCCCTGGGCTCTAAGCCTATCGCCTATGGTGAACCCCTCCCGGGAGAGATAGTCGAAATCGACAAACCTCCCGGAGGTGACGGCCTTCCCGGCCAACGGCCTAACGAGAACCACCCTAGGCGGGGAACGATCCGGAGGTGGTTGCCTCGCGGGATCGTGCCGCGCCTTGGAGCGCCGCTCGGGACCGGCCTCGGGACGGGACCTCTTCCTAACGACGGTCTTACGAGGCATCTTGACCTAAACGGGAAGAAAAATACCTAGAGGACGGTGAAGGACCGACAGAGGAAGCTCGGGACGGACCGGAAATGACCTAGGAACGGACGGAAGCTCAATGTCCGGCGAAGAATCGACGGGAAAAAGGGCTTGGAGACGATCGGGGATGACCTAGGAGTCGGCTCTAGGGCTTTGTGAACAGTGGCGGCTTGAGGAAAAGTGTTTGCGAAACGACAACCCTAGGGTTAAAAAGTCGGATCCCGACTGCGAGTCGACTCCCCTGAGTCGCGAGTCGACTCGACCTCGAGTCGACTCCAGAATATGCGCGAGTCGACTCCCGACATTGTGCGAGTCGACTCCCCCTCAGCTGCCAACTTTGCGAGTCGACTCCCGCAAATGTGCGAGTCGACTCCCCCTTAGGAGCCGGCTCTGAAACTTACTCGAGTCGTCTCTAACCTTGGCACGCACCTAAAAACCATGCCATAATCGTGCCAAATGAGGGAAAATCAGCTAATTAAGGACTGATTTGATGATCACTGTATAGAAACTCTATTTTAACCTCATTCTAATCATCAAAATCAATTAATCTAGTGAAAAACTCCCACTAGGATGGATCAATCACTCCTAATCCCCTTCTAAGCACACTAAACCTCTCTTCACTTAGGGGTTTTGTAAAAATGTCTGCTAATTGATTATCAGTACACACAAATTGGAGTGACACATCACCATTCAATACATGATCTCTTATGAAGTGATGTCTTATCTCAATGTGTTTAGTTCTTGAGTGTTGAATTGGATTTTTAGTGAGATTTATGGCACTTGTGTTATCACAATTAATGGGGATTTTATCTTGTTTAATGCCATAATCTTCTAATTGTTGTTTAATCCATAAGATTTGAGCACAACAACTCCCGGCTGCAACATATTCAGCTTCTGCAGTGGATAATGCAACCGAGTTTTGTTTCTTGCTAAACCATGAGATTAGGTTTTCTCCTAGAAACTGACAGGACCCGCTGGTACTTTTTCTATCCAGCTTACATCCAGCGAAGTCTGAATCTGTGTACCCTATTAAGTTTAGGCTAGATTCTTTAGAGTACCACAGCCCTATGTTCTTAGTTCCAATTAAGTATTTAAAGATTCTCTTAACTGCAGCTAGGTGTGATTCTTTAGGATTAGCCTGATATCTAGCACACATGCACACACTAAACATAATATCAGGCCTACTTGCAGTAAGATACAGTAAAGAACCTATCATACCTCTATAAAGTTTTTGATCTACAGATTTACCTGATTCATCTTGGTCTAACTTGCATGATGAGCTCATGGGGGTGCTGATTGACTTGTTTCCCTCCATATCAAACTTCTTGAGCATCTCCTTGATATATTTTGCTTGATTAATGAAGATGCCTCCTTCAGACTGTTTGATTTGAAGCCCGAGAAAGTAGTTCAGCTCTCCCATCATGCTCATCTCAAACTCACTCTGCATCAAATCAGCAAATTCCTCGCAGAGGCGATTGTTAGTAGCACCGAAAATGATATCATCAACATAAATCTGTACTAATAACATATCCTTATTTTTCTTTTTCAGAAATAATGTTGTATCTACATTTCTCCTAGAGAATTCATGTTCTAATAAGAATTTACTAAGTCTCTCATACCATGCTCTAGGTGCTTGTTTTAGTCCATAAAGTGCTTTGTTCAGTTTATACACATGATTAGGGTATTGATGATTTTCAAAACCAGGAGGTTGTTCTACATACACCTCCTCATTAATAAACCCATTTAGAAAAGCACTCTTTACATCCATTTGATATAGTTTGAAGTCCTTAGAGCATGCATATGCTAATAATAGTCTAATAGCCTCAAGTCTAGCTACGGGAGCAAAGGTTTCATCAAAATCTATGCCTTCTTCTTGATTATAACCCTTTGCCACTAGTCTAGCCTT
The DNA here is from genome assembly GCF_009389715.1 of Phoenix dactylifera. Lineage (NCBI taxonomy): Eukaryota > Viridiplantae > Streptophyta > Magnoliopsida > Arecales > Arecaceae > Phoenix > Phoenix dactylifera. The sequence goes on from NW_024067811.1 coordinate 178,131, forward strand.
ATTCCTTATAACAATTCCATTTTCATCTAGCTTATTTTTATATATCCATTTTGTACCTATAATTGGATATTTAGAAGGTCTCTCTACTAGATCCCACACTTTGTTTCTAGTAAATTGGTTTAGTTCTTCTTGCATTGCATTTATCCAATTTACATTATTTTCGGCTTCTTCTATATGTTTGGGCTCAAAGTGTGAAACAAAAGCTAGATGGTTATTTAGATTTCTAAGTGAAGCTCTAGTCCTAACCGGTTGAGATGGATCATCTAGAATGAGTTCCTTAGGATGCCCGTGAGCATACCTCCAAGCTTTTGTTAGCCCATGATCCACAATAGCCTCTTGGCTTGATGATTCTCCTTCAATCAACTTTTGATTATCATCTTGTAATCCCATCTCATCTATCTTTTCCTCAAGTATTTCAACATCATCATCAAAATTAACTTTCTTACTAGAGGAGATGTCACTAGAGTCATCAAATACTACATGTATAGATTCTTCTATGACTAAGGTTCTTTTATTAAATACTCTATAGGCTTTACTAGTTATAGAATAACCTAAGAATATTCCTTCATCCGATTTAGAGTCAAATTTACCTAGATTATCTTTCCCATTATTATGAACAAAACACCTACATCCAAAAACATGAAAGTAATTAACTTTTGGTTTTCTGTTTTTCCAAAGTTCATAAGGTGTTTTCTTTATAATGGGTCTTAACAAAACTCTATTTAATATATGGCAAGAAGTATTAATGGCTTCTCCCCAAAAGTACTTAGGGAGGTTACTTTCACATAACATAGTTCTAGCCATTTCTTCTAGTGTTCTATTTTTCCTTTCCACAACTCCATTTTGTTGTGGTGTCCTAGGTGCTGAAAAATTATGGGTTATCCCCTTTTTACTACAAAACTCCTCAAATGACTAATTTTCGAATTCGGTACCATGGTCACTTCTAATAGCTATTACTGAGTTATCTCTAGCATTGGTTACTTCTTTATGGAATTTCTTAAAGACAGAAAATGCTTGATCCTTATGTACTAGGAACATGACCCATGTGTACCTAGAATAATCATCTACAATGACTAGACCATATTTATTTCCACCTAGGCTTGTTGTTCTAGTTGGACCGAATAGATCCATGTGTAATAATTCTAGAGGTCTAGAAGTAGAGACACATTTTATGGATTTAAATGAGTTCCTAGATTGTTTGCCAAATTGACATGCTTCACATATTTTGTTCTTTTCAAATTTTAATTTTGGCAAACCTATCACGGAGTCTCTTTTAACTAGTTTAGTTATTGTGTCCATGCTTGCATGACCTAACTTACGGTGCCATAACCAACTAGCATCATTATCTCTAGTTTCATTTACAACTAGACATTGGTTATGTTTTGCAAGATCTTCTAGGTCTACAACATATACATTTCCACGTCTAATTCCTTTAAAAACTAAACTATTATCATTAGGATTTGTTATAATGCATAGTGATGGTTTAAACATAACATCATATCCTATATCACATAATTGACTAATACTTAACAAGTTATGCTTAAGACCATCAATATATCTAACATTATCTATAAAAGTAGAAGGAGTGATTTGAACTTTACCAATACCAATGATATGACCTTGGTTGTTGTCTCCAAAAGTCACAACACCTCCCTTCTTAGCTTCAAGGGTGAAAAATTGATCTTTATCACCCGTCATGTGCCTTGAGCAGCCACTATCCAAATACCAGCAGTTTTTGTTGACCTTGGCTGCAAGATACTCCTACACAAGCAAATCATGTCATCTTAGGTACCCAAGTTTTCTTGGGTCCTTCATGGTTAGTCAAGTTGGTTCCTTTTGGAACCCATACCCTTTTAATTTTTCTTTTTGTTTTACTTTTCCTATAGTCACATGCATTTGCCTTATGTCCTATAGTTCCACAACAAAAGCAGGTTATTTTCTTAGTTTTAGTTTCTCCAGCTTTAACAAAGAAGTTACTAAGAAGTTTTTGTTTATTTCTTGGTTTATACCCTAAACCCGCTTTATTAAATACTGCTCGTTGACTATTTAGTATCATATTTAACTTTTCAGAACTATACGTAAACTTTTCAACTAAAGGTTTGTATTTTCCAAGTTCTTTAGTTAATGTTTGATTTTCTGCTTTTAAATCATTTAGTTCTTTTGTGAGATCCTTGTTTAAGATTTGTTTATGGTTTTAAGTTCTGAAAGTTCCTTAGTTAGTTTTTCATTATCTTTTGTTAAGTTGTTAGTCTTCTTAATTAAGAGTTGATTGCTTGTCTTAAGTTCTAGATTTTCTTTGGTAAGATTATCTTTATCCTTAATTAATGAATCATGTTTATGAATGTAAGTTTGGTTAGTTACTTTTAGTTCTCTGTTTTTAACATTTATATTCTTATATTCAATCATTAATTCATTAAACGCATCATAAAGTTCATCAAATGTAAAATCAAAATGCGTATCGGAAGTTACCTCGTTTTCGTTGGCCATGAAGCAGAAATTGGCCTTCTCTTCTTGTTCTTCATCCGATGATGAAGATGATGCGTCGGAGTCCGATAGGGTGGTGACAAGGGCTTTCTTCTTCTTCTTGTACTTGCTGCCCTTCTTTAGTAAGGGACACTCAGCTCTGATGTGTCCCGGTTTTTTGCACTCATAGCACCAAATCCCCTCATTTTCTCTTTCCTTACCTTTGTCCTTGCGGTAGGAATTTGAGGGGCCTCTCCTTTGATGATAGGACTTCTTGTGGTTGATAAATTTCTTGAACTTGCGCACAAGAAGTGCCTCACCACCATCTTCCTCATCTTCTTCTTCTTCACTACTGCTACTGCAAGATAAATCTTTGTTAGATGAAGTAGACTTTAAAGCTATTACCTTTTTCTTATGGGAGGACTCTTCCTCGTTGTGTTGTTTCATGGTGAGCTCGTGCGTCATAAGGGATCCAAGAAGCTCCTCAAGTGGTAGCTTGTTCAGGTCCTTGGCTTCTTGGATTGCCGTCACTTTAGCTTCCCATGACCTTGGTAGACACCGAAGGATTTTCCTGACAAGCTCACTGTTAGTATAGTTCTTGCCAAGGCTTTTTAGGGCATTGACAATATCAGTAAACCTAGTGAACATGCATGTGATTGTTTCATTTGAATCCATTTTAAATAGTTCATATTTATGAACCAAGATGTTTATTTTGGATTCCTTGACTTGATTCGTTCCCTCATGGGTCACTTCAAGTCTGTCCCAAATTTCTTTTGCAGAATTACAAGTTGAAACCCTATTGAATTCATTACGGTCTAAGGCACAATAAAACACATTCATAGCTTTAGAGTTTAATTGTGCCTTCCTCATGTCATGTTCATCCCAATCCGTTTCTAGTTTGGGTACCTTGACACCATCTACATATATGGATGGAATGTATGGGCCATTCACTACAATGGTCCACATCTCATAGTCTTGGGCTTGGATGAATATTCTCATCCTAGCCTTCCAGTATGAGTAGTCGGATCCATTGAAGAAAGGAGGTCTTTGGGTGGACTGACCCTCAATGTGAGAAGATCCAAATGGGGTTGTCATTTTGATCTTTTAACTCTTGAGTGGAAGAGTTTTTGGCTCTGATACCACTTGTTGCCCAGATAGACAACCCAAGAGGGGGGGTGAATTGGGTTTTAAATTAATTTGGATAATTAAAACGTTATGGATGATTAATTAAAAACTATTGCAAGTTATTTAATTAATGCTAAGTGCTGTGAGTGATGTGAGAGGAAGAAGAGAAGAGACAATCCAATGCAAACACAGAGTTTTATAGTGGTTCGGAGCTACCCCTTGCTCCTACGTCCACTCCCCAAGTCTCTCTTGGGAATTCACTATAACCCCCTTGGATTACAGCCGGTTGTTTTGCAAGCTCACAACCAAACTTGTTGTTTTACGAGCTCACAACGAACTCGGTCGGTTTTCCCAGGCTCACCGACTAGAACCAACCCCGATTGTTTTCCCGGGCTCACAATCAAACCCTTACACACGTTGGTTTTTAACTTGGCTCACCAACCAACCTTAAACCCCTTGATTCAATCCCCCGATTGAATCAAGTAAATACAAGAGATAGAAGAAAACAGAAAATAGCTTCTCAAAAAGCAGATTTAAAACAATATAATCGTAAAGGAGTTAGAAGCCCTCAAACGCTTTTAAGCTGGTGAAGAGGTATGGCTTCTGGAACTCCGGTCTCCTCTTGAAAGAGTGGTCGACTTGAATGCAGGAGGAGGAAGCTTTGATTGTTGGGAAGAAGTTGTTGGAGCAGTAAATGCAGATCTTCCCTTTTTCGTTTAAGAGCACTTGGAGAGCTTGAAAACTTGAATGCTTGGAGTGGAATGTCTATCTCTCTACCTTGCTACAGTCCTCTGTGGCTATTTAAGCCAACCCCCACGGAAACTAGCCATTAGTCTGCTTTTTCTGGCCGTTCTGCACACTCTGCGCAGCCTGACAATATGACCGTTGGTGGGTTGGAGTCGACTCGCGCGATCAGGAGTCGACTCGGCTGTAGCAGGAGTCGACTCACGCTTTTCCGGAGTCGACTCGGCAACTGTTCCAAATTTGAATTAAAGTTGCAGTCTTGACTGGGAGTCGACTCGTCTTGACCTGGAGTCGACTCGCCAACTTCTGGAGCTGACGTGGCAATTTTGGAGTCTGCTCATCCACTGAAGTCCGTGGATCCAAATTTGAATTTTGTCCACTCGAGTCGACTCGACTGTCCTGGGAGTCGACTCGAATCTCAGAGCCCGAACTCCCGATTCTCTGTCTTTTGGCTCATCCAGTCTTGGAGTCGACTCGAACTTCCTTGGAGTCGACTCGGCTCTCAGTTTCCGAAAGTTGGTCTTCTGCCTTTTGACGTGAAGCTTGTCTCGGAGTCGACTCGAGCTGTCTGTGAGTCGACTCGAATCTCAGAGGCAGTAACATGGTCTTCTGTCTGTTGATGGTCGCTCAGTCTCGGAGTCGACTCGCGTACTGCGGGAGTCGACTCGAATCTCAGAGTCCGAAGATCGTTCTCTGACTTTTTCTTTGTGTTTCTCTTGGAGTCGACTCTTACTACCCTGGAGTCGACTCGTTGAACATTGGAGTCGACTCGCGCACTTCGGGAGTCGACTCGTTGACAGTTTCTGAGTTGAAGCTTTCTGTCCTTCTGTCTGTTCTCAGTCGGAGTCGACTCGTACTGATCTGGAGTCGACTCGAGCTCGTGCCAGTGAACTTGATACGCTTGGAGTCGACTCGTGATACTCGGGAGTCGACTCGAGTCTCAGACATTGGTTCATGCAGACTTCTTAACTTATCCAAAATACTATGAACCAAGTCTAGAAACACTTGGACAGGATTTTCACTGAAACACTCAATTGAATTCATTAGTAATCGCAAGATATACTCAAATGCTTTGAGCTCATCAAAATCAAATGGGGTTTTAATCAATCACTCCACATATTGGATTTTTCTTTCTGGTTGAAAACTAACGTTGTCGTTGTCAATTTGCTAACCCTAACATAAAAGGATAAGTCAAGCTCTTATATTCTGTCCTACAATTACAACCACTAGAACTGGTTGACTACCAAAATTGGCTTTTCCCAAGGGGCAAATACCATCCGACCTCTTACCTCTTGCAGGAGGTCAAAAGTCGTTGATGTGACGTTCTCTGTGCTGTTCAACTATAAGAACAGTGAATTTCTCGTATTGGAAAATATTAGAATAATAAAATTTAAACTGGATCGAGCCGAAACAGGAGAAAGAAAAATTCAAGGTATACAAAATTCTCTGATGTTTCATTTAAAACATAATCGATTGCCAGGAGAATCAGTGCAGTGAATCCATTTAAAACCAAGTTGGTGAGATGATTTAATGTTTATGAATTACAAATCTTAATATGTAAAAGTAAAGCCAACTATCCAAGGTGAAACGGAGAGTAGCTCCAGAGGAGCTCTCTTTTTTATTGTGTGCGTTTGTTCATAGTAGCATAATGGAATTGCGATTTTAGGAAATGGACGTGATTTTGGCTGGCAGATGGGCGGTTCATGATGCGGCTGAAGCTGCCCAACGGGGTGACGACGAGCGAGCAGACGCGGTACCTGGCCAGCGTGGTGGAAGGATACGGCCGGGAGGGCTGCGCCGACGTGACCACCCGGCAGAACTGGCAAATCCGTGGCGTCCGGCTCCCGGACATCCCGGCCATCATGCAGGGCCTCGCCGGAGTGGGTCTCACGAGCCTCCAGAGCGGCATGGACAATGTCCGCAACCCCGTCGGCAACCCGCTCGCCGGCATTGACCCCTACGAGATCATCGACACCCGTCCCTTCACCAACCTCCTCTCCGCCTTCATCACCGCCAACTCCCGTGGCAACCCGGCAGTCACCAACCTGTAAGTAGTCCTCCCATTTTCCCCACAACCTCCTTTTGTTGTTCAACTATTCTTGCTATTAACTGACTATAAATAATGATGCCATGCATGCTAAAAGTTCTGCAATATTATCAAAGACAGAGAACCGATATTGGGGTCGGTTAACTGCCAACATGAGGCAAATTCACAACGCAAATGAAGACAAGCTATGAACTCTCGTGTGCTTTAGGAGGTCAATATTACTTGGTAGCTAAATCATTGTTTCCTTTCTGACCAGGCCAAGGAAATGGAATGTTTGTGTTGTTGGTTCTCATGAACTTTACGAGCATCCTCACATCAATGATCTTGCCTACATGCCTGCTATGAAGAATGGAAAGATTGGTTTCAATCTGCTGGTGGGTGGATTTTTTAGTCCCAAAAGATGTGCAGAGGCAGTGCCCCTTGATGCTTGGGTCCCGGCAGACGATGTGGTTCCTGTGTGTAAAGCAGTCCTGGAGGCTTACAGAGACCTCGGCAACAGAGGGAATCGACAGAAGACTCGAATGATGTGGCTCATTGATGAACTGGTGAGTTCGGTTCCTATTACTTCTCTAATTTAGATGGCCACAAGTAACTATTGAACTTGAGCAATTATGATATGTGAAATCCTTATCCATGATTCAGTGTCTATCTTTGAATTTGAAATCTTCCAGGGGATAGAAGCATTCAGGTCAGAGGTCGAGAAGAGGATGCCAATGCAAGAGCTAGAACGGGCTTCTGCAGAGGATCTAGTGCAGAAGCAATGGGAAAGGAGGAACTATCTTGGAGTCCACCCCCAGAAGCAAGCAGGCCTCTCCTTTGTGGGTCTTCACATCCCAGTTGGCAGGGTCCAGGCCTCGGACATGTTCGAGCTTGCTCGGCTGGCAGATAAGTATGGCTCCGGTGAGCTCCGCCTTACCGTCGAGCAGAACATCATCATCCCCAATGTCGAGGACTCACGAGTCGAGGCATTGCTCAATGAGCCACTTCTAAAGAAGTTCTCCCCCGAGCCTTCTCTTCTGATGCAAGGATTGGTGGCATGCACAGGCAACCAGTTTTGTGGGCAGGCTATCATTGAAACAAAGGCAAGGGCTATGAAGGTGACTGAGGAGGTGGAGAAGAGGGTGTCGGTGGGACGGACGATCAGAATGCATTGGACCGGCTGCCCGAACAGCTGTGGACAAGTGCAGGTGGCAGATATTGGCTTCATGGGGCGCTTGACAAAGGATGCAGAAGGGAAGGTGTGCGAGGGAGTGGATGTATACTTGGGTGGGAGAATTGGGAGTGATTCCCATCTGGGGGATGTGTACAAGAAAGGCGTGCCCTGCAAGGACTTGGTTCCCTTGGTTGCAGACATTCTGGTTAAGCACTTTGGGGCAGTCCCCAGGGTAAGGGAGGAAGATGAAGAAGAGCCTGCTGGAAACTGATCTTTGTTTCTACCGTGCGGTTTCTTGTTTACTTAGCAAACAAATCATTGTAAAGGTGCAATGTTTCTTATCAACCACATTTTCAGAATTTCTACAAAAGAAAAAACACATTTTCAGTAGGTCTTTCTGTTAAAAAACCAATATATATCACTTATTTTATGTAATACTTCTTTCTCCCAACCCCTTCCGTTCCCAAGCAACCAAATTTCTTCAAAATGCTGTCTAGGTTAATGCTAGATTGCATCCTGCTTGTTCTTTTCTTTCTGTTTTCTAAGAACTAGGCTCCAGCGAGAATCGAGAAGAAAAGATTTTATGCAACAACCCCCCCACCCCACCACCACCACCAGTACTGTTGTGTGGTGCCGGCTATTTCGTTACATGGCAAGACATTTCTTAATGATGCAACAGTTCAGCTTCTAATATTTTGGTTAAACTCAATCATTGTATTCTCAATATTTCCTCCTCTTCTTCAAATAATGCTGTGTAGGTTAATGTTAGATTGCATTGTGCTGGCTGACATGGCAAGACCTTTCTTAATGATGTAACAGCTCAGCTTCTAATATTTTGGCTAAACTCTATCTTTTTATTCTCTATCCTTTTACTCTTTATCTTCTTATTCTTTATCTTTTGGTTTAAACCGCATCTTTTTATTGCAAATATATGAGATCTGAATCCATATTGCTTGGTATAACAACTTCACTAACTCGATCATCAACATCCAATGACTACTAAATCAGTCACAACCCTCAGTCTTGACTTTACCTTTCACTGTTTTCTTATCAAAGAAAAATTTGATTTGCTTTTTGTGACGTTAAATATACAAATACTAACATATCACAAAAGTTATAGCTTGTTACATAAAGAATGCCTACTTACTATAGTTTTTCATCGAACATTAGTTAAAGAAGAATATTAATTAAATTCTTAGAAAGTGGAGCTACTCAATGTGATTAATAATAACTAGAAAAACAACATATTGAATTCAGCAATCTAGGTTCAAAAATATTGTACTTTTTCTGTTCAAAAGAGCCATGTATGTAAAGTCTTACGACCTTTTTGTGGGATCATTACCTTGTTCATTTGCTTGAGATATTGGATTTGTTTTTTTTAAAATAAATAATGGTTCATCTGTTTCATGTATTAAGTAATCATTAAATGTGCGTATAGACACTTGAAAGGAAAGCTGACATCGAAATGAGTATCGCATATTAGGGTACTCTGAGTCCATGCCTTCTTCAGTGATTTGAACTAGTGTCAAAACTGGAAACTAGAGAACGATATGTCAGCCACAAAAACAGATGTCTGATATAATTCGGCCACTAAGCTTTTGGAAAATCATGCAGAATAGTGGAATTCAAAGTGCCACACAATGAACAAAATGCTAAGAATCCAAGTAAAAGCCTTTAGAGCTTGTTCATGGTGCACCTGCATTGCACGTGTAACTTTTATCTGTAAATAAAAACAAAATTTATTTAAATAAAATATTATATAATAGAACAAGCTCTAGAACCTTCAACTATATGGTTAAAATGTGGAATAAGGAGAGGCTAGGGAAGGAAACATGTGCAATGGGAAAAGAAGATTGGGGAAGCACGCACTTTAGGAAAGTGGAGAAACGCGGGCGCATCAACAGGAGTTCACTCACCCAACTTCATGAAAGATACATGAAGGTTTATCAGAAAGCAGCACAGGCATAACTAAAATCTTACTTTCCAACCAGCAAGTTTATCAGCTTACTCAGTCTAAAGAACTCCTCTGCCATTGCATCAATTTCTGTAATGATACTAACTTGTATATTCTTTTTAAATTTTCGTCCTACATATCTATAAACAATTGGCAGTTGTAATATCTTCCTACAAATACGTTGCTGCTACCCTGTCATAGAACCTTAGACAACTATGTTCTCCACAATTTTGTTGGAGATATCAAAGGAGAAAACAAAGAGTATTCAGAATACAGAATATTTCAGAGTTGCTACAGCAGAGCTCTCAAACAAAAATTGGAAGGGGTTTCTTTCAAAAACAGAATCTGTTTTTTTTTTTACAACAATAGTGACTGATGGACTACTCATATCTCCCATAGAGAACTGAACAACCTTTTATAGAGAACTAAACAGACTCAACACTTACATGACACTTGTCTAAGAAATAGCTGGAGATGAGACACATACAGAGATATTTTTGATACATCAGAATGTTCATTATAGCAAAGGAGTGCATTACATTTCAACACTCCCCCTTAATGCACTTTCTTTATAACTCCAATCAACTCTCTAAGATAAAAGAACTTCTCTTTGGTGAGGGGCTTGGTAAATATATCTGCTAGTTGATCTTCAGTTCTACAATCACTACAGAAAAAGTCGGTTTTGCCGACGCTTTTTACAAACGTCGGCAATTTTTGGTCTAGCGTCAAAAGTTGCCGACGCTTGTAAAAAGCGTCGGTGTAGTCTCCGGCCTAAGACGACGCTAAGAAGCGTCGTCGGAAGCCAACGAGCTGGTGATTATCAGCATCAAGCTAAATCCCAACGAGCCCTCTCCTGACCACCACCCTCCTCTCTCTCATCCCTCCTCCCTCAACCCATTCCAGAGATCGAAGAGAAAACGGAATGCAAGCATCTCTCTCGCCCACATCACTCTCGCCCATTCCTCGTCTTCTCTCTCTCTCTCTCGAAACATCGGTAAGAAGGTAGGCGATGGAGGCGATGGCCAAGACCAAACCCATTCATAGAGATAGAGGTACAGAGAGGAAGGTAGGCGATGGCCAAGACCAAACCTGGCAAGAAGGACCTCGATTCCTACACCATTAAAGGCACCAACAAGGTCGTCAAAGATACCTTCTCATCATCATCGCCCCCCCTCCCTAACCCCCTCTAGATTCAAGAAACAGAACGGCTCCGGCGATGATGTCTTCGCCCGCCTCTTCGCCACCTCCTTGGATCCCGACTCCGCCCCCTCTCCCCGAACCGCGGATCCTCAAGTCCCGCCTCGTCGCCGGTGAGACCCTCTACGGCCTTTTCCTCCTGCGCTCCTCTCCGACCCTCGCCGAGATCGCCGGCCTCGCCGGCTACGACTACGTGGTCATCGACAGGGAGCACGGCTGTGGCGGCATCGCCGAGGCCCTCCCCTGCCTCCGCGCCCTCGCCGCCGCCCGCACCTCGGCCATCCTCTGCCTTCCGGAGCTCTCCACCGCCTGCGCCAAGAAGGCCCTCGATCTCGGCCCCCAGGGCCTCATGTTCCCCATGATCGAGTCCCCCGGCGCCGCCGAGCTCGCCGTCTCATTCTGCCGTTTCCCGCCGCACGGCGTCCGCGGGTCCGCCCACACAGTGGTGCGTGCCTCCGCCTACGGCATCGACGACGACTACCTGGCGCGGGTTGACGAGGAGCTGCTGGTGATGTGCCAGGTGGAGACGGTGGCGGGGCTAGCGGAGATCGAGGCGATCGCCGGCGTCGAGGGGGTCGACGTGGTGCAGATGGAGCCGCTGGATCTGAGCGCGAGCATGGGGTATCTGTGGGATCCTAGGAACCGGAAGGTGAGGGATGCGATGAAGGAGGCGGAGAGGAAGGTGCTGGGGAAAAATCCTAGGAACCAGAAGGTGAGGGATACGATGAATCGAGGAAACGAGGCTCTGATTCAAAATAATTTTTAAAATATTTTTTTAAAAAAAATATTTATAATGACGCTTTAAAGCGTCGCTAACTGGATTTTTAGCAACGCTTAAAAGCGTCGCTAAAAACCACCTTAGCGACGCTTTCTAGAAGCGTCAGCAATTCTTTTTTCCACTCTGACATAGCCGACCCTTTGGCGACACTTTTAAAAGCGTCAAAAGGAAACAGACCGATGCTTATAAGCATCGGTAAAGGCCTTAAAAACGTCGCCAAATCTTGTTTTTGTTGTAGTGAATGTTCCAGCTGAATTTCTTGTTTTTCTATTGCTTGTCTGATAAAGTGATACTTTATAGCAATATGCTTGGTGCGATCATGACTGACTGGATTTTTTGCAATGGAAATAGCTAATTTATTATCACAGTACAAAGTTGTTCCTTCTTCTTGTTTTTCTCCAATATCTTCAAGGATCCTTCGCAGCCATACTGCTTGTGCTATTGCTTTTGCTGCAGCAACATACTCTGCTTCAGCTGAAGATTGAGCCATAATTTTCTGTTTCTTAGGGACCCATGAGCATGCACATGTACCAAGAATCAAAACAAAATCAGAGGTACTCTTCATATCATCAAGACACCCAGCCCAATCACTATCTGTATACCCAAATAGCTTTGAGGTGTTTGCAATCTTGTACAATATTCCATACTCAAGTGTGCCATGCAAGTATCTTAAGACTCTTTTTGCTGCTCCAAAGTGATTCTGACTTGGACTTTGCATATATCTTGAAAGCAAACTTCCAGCAAATATAATGTCAGGTCTAGTGATGGTAAGATATAAGAGACTCCCAATCAAACTCCTATATGTAGAAGCATCAACCTTCTTGGCACCATCTTCTTTTCTGAACTTCTCATTTGCAACTAAAGGAGTATGTCCAGATTTGCAACCAGCCATGTTGAACTTCTTTAAAATACTTTCTGCATATTTCTTTTGGGAGATGAAAATTCCATCTTTCCTTTGGCATACTTCAATTCCCAAAAAATAATGTAGTAACCCCAAATCACACATCTCATAAGTTTGCATCATATCATTCTTGAAGTCTTGAATAGCCTTCTCATCATTGCCCATAATAATTAAGCCATCAACATAGACTGAAACAATGAGAATATAATTTTCTTCTTTCATAACATATAATGTGGGCTCACTCTTGCTCCTCTTAAACCCTTTCAAGGTAAAATATTTATCAATTTCACTGTACCAGGCACAGGGAGCTTGTTTCAGCCCATATAGGGCCTTTTCCAATTTATAAACTTTATTTTCTCCCCCTTCTACCAAGAACCCTTGAGGTTGCTCAACATATACTTCCTCTTCCAATACTCCATTTAAAAAAGCTGATTTAACATCTAATTGATAGATCTTCCATTTCTTTTGAGCAGCTAAAGCAATTAACATTATTATTGTTTCATGCCTTGCAACTGGAGCAAAGGTTTCAGAGAAGTCTATACCTGGCTTCTGAACAAAGCCTTTCGCCACAAGCCTTGCCTTATGCTTCTGAATGCTCCCATCTTGATTCAGCTTAGACTTGTGTATCCACTTGACACCAATAACTTTCCTTCCCTTTGGTCTATCAACTAGTTTCTAGGTGTTGTTTTTCTCTATCATGCTCATCTCATCCTCCATGGCCTTCACCCAAACCTCTTGCATCTTTGCTTCTTCAAAACTTTCTGGTTCTATGGCTAAGAAATTGCATGACTCATATAGCTCACTTAATCTTCTCATTCTCCTTGGAGGAGATTCAGGAGAGGAGAGATTTGATGAAGACAATGTATTACTTGAACTTGGGCTTGAAGGAGCTGATACTATTTGTGAAGAAGTAACCGTATCATGCATCTCTGAAACTTTGTCCTGCACTTCAAAAATTATATATGGTGTCTCTTGGACTTTCTTTTCCTTCCAATCCCAAGAGGCTTTTTCATTAAAAATGACATCTCTACTAGTAATTAACTTGTTAGTTTCAACATTATAGAGTCAATATCCTTTTGTATTGGAACTATATCCAAGAAAAATACATTTGTCACTTTTTTCATCAATTTTTTTCCTTTTGTTAGAAGGAATATGAGCATAGCAAATGCAACCAAAGACTTTGAAATAACTTACTGAAGGTTTTCTTCCACTCTAAGCCTCAAACAGAGTCTTATTTGGCACAACTTTTGTAGGACATCTTTTGGGCAAACCTTTCTCATTTAGCATTGAGGTTTCCATCTCCACAATGGTCCTATTCCTGCGTTCTACAACACCATTTTGTTGTGGGTTGTATCCTGCTATTAATTGCTTCCAGATGCCTTCATTTTTACAATATTCTTCAAACTCTCCTGACGTATATTCATCTTCTCTATCACTTCGAATAGTTTTGATGTCACTGCTACTTTGCTTCTCCACTAGAGCTTTGAATTGCTTGAAGACTAGAAAAGTTTCTGATTTCTCCTTCAAAAAATACACCTAGGTCATCCGAGAATAGTCATCCATAAAGATGAGAAAATACCTATGCTCATTTAAGGAAGGAGTTCGCATTCGCCCACAGATGTCAGTGTGAATAAGCTCTAAGGGTGTTGTTGCTCTCCATGATGCTTGTCTTGGAAATGTTTTGCGGTGTTGCTTTCCCATTATGCATCCCTCACAAGGATCCATTCTTGTTTCAATCTCAGGAAGACCATGAACTATGTTTTTGCTTTTAAGCAGCTTTAGCCCATTAAAATTCAGATGGCAAAATCTTTTGTGCCACAACCAGCTGTCGTGCAGTACTTCACTTTTCAAGGCAGAGAATGTTCCATATTGAAACTTTATGGGAAAATTTCTGTTTCATTCCATCTTAACATTTGCAATCCCATGATCTTTGTTCTTTCGATCATAAATTCTGCATCCATGATTTCCAAAATGCAGATCATAGCCATGTTCAATTAGTTGTCCAACACTCAACAAATTTTGTTGTAGGTCAAGTACAAGGAGAACATCTTGAATGGATTTGCATCCTTTCTTAGTTTCAACTGCAGTTTTTCCTTTTCCTTAAGCTTGCACAACAGACCCATCTCCTAATCAAACCTTGGGTATAACTGTAGTATCCATGTCATGAAATATTTTGTCATTTCCTGTCATATGATTGCTGCAGCTACTATCAAGATACCAAGTATTACATTTTTCTGCAGAGGCTGAGTCACAGGCAAAAAATAAGTTTCCCTCATCATCTCTCTCTTCTAAGTAATTTGCCTGTACATTTGCCTTAAGTCTGCAATTTTTTTCAATATGTCCAAACTTCTTACAGTGATGACATTGAGGCTTCTCTTGGTTCCAACAATTTGCAGTAGAATGATTTGTTTTCTTGCAAATCTTGCAGGGATGCTTAGATTCATTAAAAAGCACGCCTTTGTCATTTTTTCCTTCTCCCTTTCTGCTTGTGTCATGTTTTCTCCATCTACTTGGATCTTCCTTTCTTGGCCAGCTGCTTGATTCACCTTTCTTTTGAAAATTCTGTGGTTTAATGGTCAGCTTTGACTGAAAAGCACTTTCAACAGATTGATTAGAGTGCCTCAGTTTTCATTGTTCATGAGATTGCAAAGACCCCATTAACTATTGTACCGATAAAGTGCTCAGTCTTTTGTCTCTTCAATAATAGCAACAATATCATCATATTTTTCAGGTAAGCTAATCAAAATTTTCTCAACAATCTTCTGATCTGAAATTTTCTCACCAAACAATTTCATTTGATTAACTATTTCAAAGACTCTTGAAAAATAATCCTTCATGGATTCTGAATCCTTCATTCTCAAATTTTCAAATTCTCTTTGAAGGGATTGAAGTTTGCAGGTTATTACCTTGCTGTCACCTTGAAATTCTTGCTGCAGAATGTCCCATGCCTCCTTTGCTGTCGCTGCACCAATGATCATTGGAAAGATGACTGACGAAACTCCACTTTGAATTCTTGAGAGCGCTTTGGCATCATTCATTCTAATTGCTTCCAGTTTTTCTTTCTCAGCATTTGTGAGTTGGTTTTCATTTGCTGGTTCATTGTAACCTTTTTCAACGATGCTCCAGAGTCCCTCTGAGAGAAGCAAAGTCCTCATCTTCACTTTCCAGAAATCATAGTTTTCTCCTCCAAAGACTGGAAGAATGGAGTGCAAAATGTTGGCACTTTCTCCAACCAACGAAGCCATCTTTTTCTTGCTGGATAGATTGCCCTTCTGTTGATGATAAAGAAGACACCCCAGATGATGTCGAAACCCGCTCTGATACCACTTCTATTGGAGATATCAAAGGAGAAGACAGAGTATTCAGAATACTGAATATTTCAGAGTTGCTACAGCAGAGCTCTCAAACAAAAATTGGAAAGGGTTTCTTTAACAACAGAGTCTGTTTTTTTGTTTTACAACAGCAGTGACTGATGGACTACTCATATCTCCCATAGAGAACTGAACAGCCTTTCATAGAGAATTGAACAGACCCAACACTTACATGACACTTGTCTAAGAAACAGTTGGAGATGAGACACATACAGAGATATTTTTGATACATCAGAATGTTCATTACAGCAAAGGAGTGCATTACATTTCAACAAATTTAAACTCACACCAAATTTCTCAACTCTGACAGGTATGCCCCAGGAAAAACAAAAGAAGTAAATTGCTTACAGGAGTTATGACGGTGGAGCAACTCTCAACTTCTTTGGTGGCGTTTCCTCCAGGTATCAGCTCATATGAATAGAAACATATCATTGTAGCACTGCCACTAGGTAGAACAAATGTTCAAATTAATGAGTGATAGTCATGAAACTGCAGCTAGTCTAGAAGGTGCATGAAGAGTACCTCACGAAAACATAAAATCCTGAAGGAAAGGGTTTCTTTGTCTATAAGAAAGGCAATGAAACTATCATTAGAGCACTGAGCTATGGATAATATGCCAGTCAAAAAATGAGTAACCAGCATTTGTTACCAAGGAATACAACTGGAAATGCTTCCCAAGTAGGGCAGCAGCAATGGCTGCAACAGAAGTAGTCGAAATGAGTGATATGCTACAGCTTGTTTACAAATGATGATTGAACTCCAAGATTACTATATGAAGTTTCACCCAGATCGATACACCACTACTAAAAGAAATGCCCACATCATCCACCAGTTTTTTATGCAGGAGATGATCGCAGGCTACAACTATAGAACTGAGAACTCTCCCATTTGTAGAAGCTGTTGCAAATTCAAATAACTATCGAGTACTAGGTCACTGGTAATTTAGCTCACCTTCCAGGCAACACCAACTATGATTTTATCATCGCCAAACTCTTCATTTGCATAACTAAGTTTTGACTGACATATCTGGCGGTACTAATATGGCTGAAATAGATTGTGGATATGGATTAGATACTAGTATATCCATATCCATACTCCATAATTCTCAAAAAATATAAACTTAGATATATATATATCAAAATTAATATGTATATTTGTTCTAAATTGATAAGCATATAAGTTGGATATTAGTTGCATCCATATTTTCTATCCAAAGGCTTATATAAATTAGATATTAATTCAGATATAAATCAGATTTTGAGCAAAATTTAAGAAGAGGAACCAACAGCAATGATATAATCATAAGGACGGGAATGGAATAGTAACTGAGCCTTGACCAGAGACCGATGGAGCCATGAATCTAAATTTTTAAATTCAACATCCTCTTTATATTATATGGATTTTTATTGCATACTACTTAATAGTTAATATTAATATAATATTTTTTATTGTGTAAGAAAAATTATATAATGTAAGAATATTTAGAAGTTCTTGATATTATTAATTATTTTGAGCAGTAAAATTTTGAAAATATCATAAGAATAAGATAAACAATGGATTCAAAGACTCGTAATGGAACGGTATGCCAAATAGTTTTTCATTCTTTTTTGAAGTGACAATTTTGATCCATACTGCCAATAATGATACCATACCATTCCAATAGAAAAAGGGTACAAGGTTTGGTACCAGGTTTAATATAGGTATTTAAAAACTTTAAATAAAGTATATTCATTTTTTTTCTATTTCCTATCAAAGGGTTAAGGGATTTCTTTATCAAGAAAATAATTTTGAAGCACAGCAACATACTTCAAATTACTCCATTTATGATGTGATGGGTTTTAATAAGTATAATACATCATCATATTGAGACAGTGGTCAATATTGTTTTAACGGCTAAGAAACTCTGGACCAACCAGAGTAGGGGTTTGAGCCCAACTTCTAGCTATCCAAATCTGATGTGATACAAATATGTGTCCAATTCCAACCCAAACCAGATAAGGAAATAGATAGTTCGATATTTCCAACCCTTTTTCAGCCCATGTTACTAAATTCAAGGATTTATTTTTATACTGTAATTCAATAAGGATGGATGCCTCCCAACTCTAATATAAGATATTATTTAAATACCTACTTGCCCCAGTATGAATGGAGAGCTGGATTGTCCTTTCCTCCAGACCTTTAGGCTACATGTGCTGAGGGCAAGTATAGCACCCCCAAACAGCATACCTGTAGTTAGACTGGCAGAATTTCTTGAGAAAGAAATCCAAGAAGGCCAATGCCAAATACAAAACCACCTGTTACGGAAAAAGGCCAAAAAAAGGATTGCCACACAGGAAGCTAATGGCTGAATTTCTTCACATTTACCACAGTGCAAAACATATTTTACTGACAGGATGTTGAATTGGTTTTATTAGATCTCTAAAGGCACTAACAACTTAAATTTATATCATAGTTCTTATCCTTTCTGTAGTAAAGTTAATTTAGACAACATATCCAATAACATCATTTGAAACACGAAGTTCTAAAAGTTTCAGAGAAGAAACAGCATAAACAACAAAAGAAGAAATGTTATTTAAAGAAAAAGGATGGTCCATCTCTATAAGAAAATAATAATTCATGACTAATGAGAATATGAATATGCTTTTTTAGGGGAAAGCAAAAAGCAACAAAAAAAAAAAAACAAACAAATCTTGCCATATAAATGATTTATACAAAGGGCTCCTATAAGTTATGTTACAAAACGCAGACTGCCAAACCCATTCATCTGGACTATGTAATTGTAGCATTACCATTTGGGCAGGATATACAAAAAAACGCAGAGATCTAATGTTTGCAAGTGATAGATCATTCTACTTCAGATGGTCGTAGAAAAAAGGTAACATCCAACAAAATGGAAAGAACATCAGATTAGCTAGTACAAAGGAATATGACTTGTTCTGGAGATGCCACACACAGAAAAGAAGCCCCATCTTTTCAATAAGAGAAAAGAAGCCAGTTCAAATGTACTATACTTTTAACCAAGTACTCAATCATCAGAACTGCCATTAAAGGTTGGCATGCAGAAAATTGAGTAAGGCTACATCATACATGTTAATTAATCACCAGCACATAATCTGTATTCCTTTCTCTGACTGGGAACAGTGTATCAGAGGCAGTAAATTTAAAGAAGGGAGTAGTATAAAATGGAAAGTTTTCCCCTTGAAGAAAGGAAATCAAAGAAAAAAAAATTGAAAAAAAATTGAAACATGATGCTTCTATATAGATTATTTTAACAAACTTTAACAACTAGAAAGGCTTAAACTGAACCAAACGGAGGCCCAAGTAATGTTATATAGTGTTGTACGGACAAGGATAGGAAGGGTAAAATATAATTTAACTAATTATACATTTATACCTTTAATTATCATTTGTTCAAACATTAAAAGAAAACATTAAAAAGATATTATTTGGTCTTTAATAAACATGTTTATCATTCAAAGGATATAAGAAAAATAATGCTTCATAAAATTATTTCAATACTTATGTCCTTGACCAATATCTCAAAAAAAACCAAATACTCATTAATTTATAATGTCAAATTGGAGAGTCAAACTCATTGTTAGAAGAGTCCAACCCTCCATCAATGTCTACAAACTGCAATCAAAACTTTATAAGTACCCCAATGTCCAACACATATCTGATTTGGATATGCAGCTGACATAGATTTTTGGCTTTGGATGTGAGTGTCCAAGTAAGACGAGTTACCAACTAACAAGTCTATAAACATACGAGAGACATGTCATATTAAAGAATGGTTTTACTTCAACAAGAGGATTCAAGGTCCTTTATGTTTTCACTGCTCAAGCTTTAGTTTTACACATCTTGTACCTCCGTATATAATTAACTCCACATGTCAAGGCAAAAATTTGCACAAGTTTGCTCACAATAACTGAGAAAGAAGTGCAAACAAGTAGAATGACTAAAAGGCTTCCATTAAAGTAGTTTTAGAATATGCACTTTGCATCACCTAATAACTGGAAGAGGAGAGAGAGAGAGAGATTCCTAAATGGTGCAAAAATAGAATTAATTAAAATTTGAAAACAAACTAAAGGTATGAGGATTCAAGAAGGTGCCAATTGGCAGTGAAATCAACACCTAAGAGGGGGGGGGGAATTAGGTGTCTATAAAAATAATGGCAAAATAAAATAAATACTAAACAAGCACAATAATAATAAATCTCAGCAATCAAGCCAACTAAACAAGATATATAAACACAAGTAAAGAGAGATAGGGATAGAGAGATGAAGCCAATATTATGAGGTGATTCGGCCAAATCCTTGCCTACGTCCACGTTCTCCCAAAGACAGCCCCGTCTTGAAGTTCCACTAGTTGTAAAACTTCTTACAACATGTAAGTTGGAAACCACCAACTTACAACAGCACCACAACTTGAAAACCACCAAGTTGCACTTCCCAATCTAGAACTCTACTAGATTGAATACAAAGCCCACAAGCTTGATACCTCACAAGCTTATTCTCACAATTACAAACTTTGATTCTCACAAATCTAATACACAAATAAGCTTACTACACAATTCTCTCATAATAGTAAAATAAGAGCACAATAAAAACAATATGAGAGTAAGATGAGAATTTGGTTGAGAGAGGGATGCTTTGGCCGAGTGTACTTTGAGACTTCACCAAACGTTTCTATTTATATAGGCTTGAGAGGGCAAGAGACGTTGGAGGGCATTTAAGGCTTGATTCCCATCAATCTTCAACCATAAGGCATGATTGGCTTGATTAGCTTGATTGGCTTGATTTCTTCAATCAACATATGCTCAAATTGATCTTGTTTTTCATAAGTTTATATAATTTTCTGAAATCATTTGGTCGGTCAAATGTCCAAAATACAAATAGCAGTCTTCAAGAAACTTACCAAAAATAGAATTGCACATGTGTCTCATATATGCTGTGCATGATTTGTTGTCATATTACATGTTGGATGAAAATTATTAGAAACAATCCTAATTTAATCACAACCATTAATCTTTTGATTAATCTCTTGAAACTAAGAGCATACATTAAATCAATAAAACGCAAGTACACTTTTTAGGAACCACATTATAACATAGTGGCATAGCATATTGAAGCTTACTTTACCTTAATGGGCTGGCTGAATCTCATTAGTTTGTAGGTTGACTAATACTATAAATTAGTCCAAAATTATAAGATCATTAAGCCCAAGCAACTTAAACAATTTTCCATAAGATCAAAGCTAAACACATTAGACATATAATATGCAATATTTAAACCAAATGATTTTGTGATCATTAAAATATTATAACACGCATGCATAGTCTTATTTTTCTCAACAGGCAGAGTTGCTAACGTCTGTTTGTGTTGATACATGAGACCTAGTCCAGTCCTGCCCTCACTCTGATATTCAGCCAGGCTTCCGCTCATCCTAGTTATTAGGATTCCCAAGGTAGAGGTAGTCAATAATCAGCATTGTCACAAGGTAAATTGGTGTCTTTATGACGAATCAACTGGATATGCATTCGTTAACAATTAACACATAAAGCCAAGAACTTAAAGCACACCCAGCAACTCCCACTAAATTAGGAGTGTCATTAAGATTATTACTTCAAAACATCATGCAGAGAAATTTCACTTTGATAACAACTGAGAGACTTGCCAAAAGGTATGCCCAAACAAAAGTCATGGATTTGTGCACTCTTTTTTGGTGGTAGGGATCCTTCCCTTTGTATATGCATGTCTATATCTGGTTTTTCAACCAGTTCATCAGTTGGATATGGATTCAGTTGCTCATGGTTAAGTTGCTCTTGCTGGTCGTTATTATATTTTGCAGCAGGACCTCAAAACCAGAAGTTTGTGTACTACTTCCAGTAAGGCCCATAAATATTCACAGCTGCAAATTGGGAAGGAAAAAAATACAGTAAATACATCCATACAATTGAATCAAGATATTTACACACATAAAGTATATAAAAAAACAGAAATAAATAAAATTAGAAAAGGCTACACCTTAAGAGCAAGAATTGCCAAATTATGGTGCTCAAATCCATATCCAAAGTAAGCTCCAGCTCAAATCTTAACGGCCCTTCTTATATTGTGGCCGATACAATTCAGTGTTCCTTTGTTCAGCCTGTTCCCAGTCCGATATTATGACCCAAGCTACACCTATTCAACTTCTTGAGCTGAGTAGTTGAATGCATTTAATAAATGCTTCTACATCAATCCTTACTTAGATTGCCACAATCCATGAGTGATTTGACATCTTCGAGATATTCTAGAGAAGAAGGGAAAAGAAAGGTGTTTACAGAGATAGGACACTGGCAAGGATATTAGAAAGGGGTTCTCTCTCTCTCTCTCTCTAAAGAACTTTCTCATCTATGTAAGTCAAGTCATATCAGATTCAATTCTACCAAGCCTGTCCATTTAGAAAAGCAACTTTTAGTTTGAGATGATCCCAACGTCTATGAGGGATATACTCCACAAATTTAGATGTCGATACTCACTGTGTAATTTAAGTCTATTTATTACATTTTATGTAAATTCAATTATAAGTATTTTAATTATACTTCAAGTCCATTTGTCAATGAAAAAGATATCAAAACATCAAAATCCCAAATTAAACAGCCATCATGATTAAAATAGCAACTAAAAACAAAAATGGATTGAAAAAAATGAAAAAAGGAAAATGGAAAATGGCATACCATGTGTCAGTACATTACGAAACCGGTATTGTATCGTACTGATCACTTACCAGTACAACACGGGTTCAGTGGACCTTGCCTAAAAGCATTTGTTACTTCAAAATACTAATGATAATAGTGTGACCCAACAAGATATTATTGACACACCTATTTTAGATACTATTTATATGAAAACAAGACAATGGTGGCTTTATAAGTACAGACCATAATATTTGCTACATGGACTAACATTAGCATGTCATAAACTCTCATATGAAATGGAAGGCCCTTTAGTTGTAAATTATCAATACTAATGCCCTAGTGCACATAATCTCAGTTATAAGGCAGAACTCAATTGGAGACTACCTCAAATTTAGTTGATTTGATGGTCCCAACTAGTTTTGGCCAAAACAGATTGCTTTAAACAGTGACAACTAATACTAAAAGAAAAATCAAAGCAATTAATGGGCCCATCTATTGGTTACAGTCACAATACATCTTGGGCCATTACTACTTGCTTTATATGTACTCAAGTAATGTCATTCTTTTTATTATTTTTTGGTCTCTAAGTAATGAGAGAGAACTTACTTCAAGGTGATGAATCTAGCCCCAAAGAAGCAATTTCTTAAGATCAGACATGGATATTACAAGCTTCAAGAAAAATGGAAGAAGTGAGTGTTTTGGCTTCAGCATTGTGAAGGAAAAGGTCACCCTTCTGAGATACAAGGAATCTTAATAATTTATGATAATAAACATTGATTAAAGATGTAAGAATGAAGATAATAAAACTGAATCTAAAATCTCATAAAAATTTAATTTTAATGATTTATGTTCTCATTAAAAAAAGCATAGCTGGATTCACTAGATTATAAAAATATCATTTTTTGCTTCCTACTTAAATACCTAAAGTTTGCCCTAGTTTTGGCCCAAACCACCAGAATATACACCTAAAGATTGAGCAATACTATATACTGTACAATAATGTTTTATTTTTAGTTTTTATTTTTTTCATTTTTTTTACTTTCATGAATTGCTTTTCAATTTGCATAACCAAAATCAGAGGCAAAACTACAAAAGCAAAGCAAAACAAAAAAACAATCCTTATTTGTTGCCCAAGAAGACAACCCAAGAGGGGGGGGGGGGGGTGAATTGGGTTTGGATTAATTCTCGACCAATTAAAAACTATGATTAGTAATTAACTAATTCTATTGTAAGCAAACTAGTTAAGTTACAAGATAAAGTGAATGAAGAGAGAGAGAGGACAGCAGCCAATACAAACACAAACCAATTTATAGTGGTTCGGAGCTAACCCTTGCTCCTACGTCCACTCCCCAAGCTTCACTTGGGAGTTCACTATAATCCCTTGGATTACAGCCGGTTGTTTTACAAGTTCACAACCCAACTTGTTGTTTTCGCGAGATCACAACGAACTCGGTCGGTTTTCACAGGCTCACCGACTAGAACCATCCGATTGTTTTTTCGGGATCACAATCGGACCCTTACACCATTGGTTTTTGTTGGCGACGCCCTGCACCGGAACCCACTCACACCGGTACAACCACCAACGTCGGACAAGCAAAGAGAGAAGCAAACGGATAAGCACTCTCTCGCTCCCTCGACACCGGACTCAAGGATCACCGCTTCGCTTCCGCTACGAAGGGCAAAAGATTCCCCCGTGGTTTCAATAGGGTAAAACACTTGAGCACCGCAGCGGATTATCAAACCAAAGGAAGAAGAAATAGGAAGAAAATAGCAAAGCAAACACAAAGATGTAACGAGGTTCGGCTACAAGTAGCCTACGTCCTCTACCGCTCCAAATCTCAATTAGGATGAACAGATTACAGAGATAGCACACACCCGAACGATCACACGCGATCGCTCTACAAGAGATTCACACAGAATTCCCCTTGCACAAGAAGTAGGATCCCAATGCTCTTCTTCTCTAGAACCCTAGCCGCACAAAACAAGAGTCTCTCTCAAAATATCCTTGAATATCTCTACTCCTAGGGTTCTCATGAGTCCTATATATAGTCTCAAGACCTTCAGATGATCATAGCTGTCGAAACGCTACCAAAAAACACCAAAAGAAAATCGTCCGTACGATTTTCCGCGAGCCCGAGTCGACTCGGCTGTGGTTCGAGTCGACTCTGGCACGTCTGGACAAAACTAGCACGATCTAGGGTCGACTCGACTGTAGCTCGAGTCGACTCGACGATGCTTCGAGTCGACTCGACTGTAGCTCGAGTCGACTCTGACAGTCCAGACAGAAACATGGTTTTCTCGGTTTTCTGGTCTTTCTCCTCCCGAGTCGACTCGACTGTTTCCGAGTCGACTCGACTGTTCCCGAGTCGACTCGACTGTAGCTCGAGTCGACTCCGACAGTCCGCCAGACAGAACTATGCAGAATTAATTCTCCTTCAATTCTCTTCATCACCAATGGTCTCCACATACCCCAACAATCTCCCACTTGGAGACCTTGGGTATATCCTCTTGTTACTTGGTTCTCCTCTGTGCTCCCACTGAAACTGGATCATCCTAGTGAAATCGATACGATGCCTCCTCAACGTCTTCAAGCATGAAGACCAGCAGAAGCTGAACAACTCCTCAGCTTCTCCACCGTGACGACCTTCGTCAACATATCTGCAGGATTCTGACTTGTATGAATCTTCTCCAACTTGACAAGTCTCTGCTCGAGCAATGACCTCACGAAGTGGTACCGTATGTCAATATGCTTCGTCCTTGAATGGAAAGCTGAATTCTTTGCCAGATGAATTGCACTTTGACTATCTGAATATAACATGCAATCCTTCTGCTCCTTCCCAAGCTCCTTCATCAAGCCTTGAAGCCATATTAGTTCCTTGCACGCCTCTGTGGCTGCCACATACTCCGCCTCCGTAGTCGACAATGCAACAACTGGTTGCAACCTGGAAATCCAACTGACGGCTCCACTGCCCAAGGTGAACAAGTACCCTGTCGTGCTCCTCCTGTCGTCCAAGTCCCCTGCCATGTCTGAGTCCACAAAGCCCTGTAACCGGATCTCAGAACCTCCATAGCACAATGACATGTGCTCCGTGCCTCTCAGATACCTCAGTATCCATTTGACCGCACGCCAATGCTCCAAGCCTGGGCAGCTCATAAAGCGACTCACAACTCCCACTGCTTGAGCAATGTCAGGTCTCGTACAGACCATAGCGTACATCAAGCTCCCCACCGCCGATGCATACGGGATTTTTGACATATTGAGCTCCTCCACCCGCATCTTCGGACTTTGTCCTTTTGAAAGCTTTAAGTGGGCACCTAGTGGTGTGCCAACAGGTTTGGCACCCTCCATACAGAATCTCTTGAGTACTCGGCTGATGTACTCCGCCTGAGATAGTCTGAGGATATGTTTAGATCTATCTCTGCTGATCCGCATCCCAAGGATCTGTTTCGCTGCTCCTAGATCCTTCATTGCAAATTTTCTTGACAGCTTCAGCTTCAATTTTGCAATCTCATGCATGCTAGCTCCTGCAACTAACATGTCATCAACATATAATAGCAAGATAATGTAAGATGTACCGAAGTCCCGGAAATAGCAACAGTGATCCTCCTGACATCTCCTGTATCCTATCTCAAGCATGTAACTATCGAACTTGAGATACCATTGCCTGGGCGCCTGTTTCAAACCATAGAGGCTTTTCTTCAATTTGCAAACCAAGTCACCCGTGCCAGCTGCAACGTATCCCTCCGGCTGCTGCATATATATCTCCTCATCGAGATCTCCGTGAAGAAAAGCTGTCTTCACATCAAGCTGCTCTAAGTGAAGATTCTCTACTGCCACCATGCTCAGCACCGCCCGAATAGAACTCATCTTGACTACAGGAGAAAAGATCTCCGTGAAGTCGATACCTGCTCTCTGCTGAAATCCTTTTACAACCAGCCTGGCCTTGTATCGTTTCTTCCCATTCTGCTCTTCCTTCAGCCTGTAAACCCATTTGTTTGACAGTGCTTTCTTCCCCTTGGGCAGATCCACCAAATCCCACGTTTGATTCTGCTCCAATGACTCCATCTCATCATCCATGGCCAACTCCCACTCCTTCCTAGTATCAACCTCCAATGCCTCCGTGAAGCATTCAGGTTCGCCATTATCTGTGAGCAGCAAATAACTAAGAGTCCCATCATATCTTTGAGGAGGCTTCCCATGAGTACTACGAGTGGACCTTCTTAGTTGTGGAAAGGGTGCCAATACTTTAGGTTCTTGCTCTGACTGAGTCTTCTGACCAGAATTTGTAGACTCCTCTTCAGGATCCACAAAACACGGCTCAACAGGTTTTGTTTCTGATTCAGTGCTCTGCTGCATTTTCTCATTAAATACCACATCATTACTACGAATGATCTTCCTGTGTTCGGGATCCCAAAACCGATACCCAAACTGTTGACCTCCGTATCCAACGAAAATGCACTTCTTTGATTTGGCGTCTAGTTTGCTTCTTTGACTGGAATCAACATGGACATAACTGGTACAACCGAATACTCGTAAGTGCGCCAAATCAATCTTCTTCGCTGTCCATGCTTCCTCAGGAATTTCAAATTCAAGTTTCTTTGATGACCCTCTGTTGATCAAGTAGGCAGCAGTGTTAACTGCTTCCGCCCAAAACTGCTGTGGCAATCCAGCATGTATCCTCATACTCCTGGCACGCTCATTAATTGTTCTGTTCATCCTTTCAGCAACTCCATTTTGTTGTGGTGTCCCTGGAATTGTCCTCTGCCTGACGATCCCAGCCTCTGCACAGTAGTCCTCAAACTCCCTGCTACAATACTCACCACCGTTGTCTGATCTCAGGCATTTTAACCTCCTTCCTGTCTCGAGTTCTACCATTGCCTGCCATCTCCTGAAGACCCCAAATACCTCTGACTTGTGCTTCAAGAAGAACACCCAAAGCTTCCTGGTAGCATCATCAATAAAAGTAACATAGTACTGAGATCCACCAATGGAAGAAACCGGTGCAGGCCCCCACACGTCCGTGTGCACGAGATCTAGCTTTTCTTGCTTCCGAGGTTTACCTTCTTTGTTGAATGAAACACGCTTCTGCTTTCCCAGAATACAATCCTCACAGAAGTCCATCTCAACACTCCTGAGACCCTGCAGCTTTTCCAACTGGTGCATCACCTCCAGTCCCTGATAACTCATGTGCCCAAGTCTGCAATGCCATAACTTGGCGTCCACATCTGCTGCAGCAACTCCAATAGAGTTCTCCGTGCCGTTGGCGATATAAAGTGTCCCAACCTTC
This sequence comes from Phoenix dactylifera, assembly GCF_009389715.1. Taxonomy (NCBI): domain Eukaryota; kingdom Viridiplantae; phylum Streptophyta; class Magnoliopsida; order Arecales; family Arecaceae; genus Phoenix; species Phoenix dactylifera. Next base: position 205,831 of record NW_024067811.1, read on the forward strand.
TTGCCACTAGCCACCATCAACGAACCCCTGGATATCTTCCACTGATCAGCTGTGAAAATAGTCTTGTACCCCTGGCTCGCCAACTGTCCAACAGAAATCAGATTCCTCTGCAGTTGAGGCACGTGCCGTACGTCCTCAAGCTCAAGTGAAGATCCAGAAATCAACTTCACTTCCGCGCTTCCCCTTCCTTGTATGGTGCAAGGCTCTCCATCCCCTAAGTAGACTTTGCCGAAGTCTCCCTTCTCATATCCTCCAAGAAGCTTCCGTTGGGATGTAGCATGGAAAGACGCGCCCGAGTCTATCACCCAAGACTCGTCACCGGTAGATAAAGATAGAACGAGGGCATCCATATCACCGTTTTCAGCAAGATTTGCCAGATCCTTGCTGACTCCTTCGGTGTGGTCGCCTTGCTTCCCTTTAGGAGATTTGCAGTCCCTCCTAAAGTGCCCCATCTTCCCGCAGTTCCAGCACTTCGCTCCCTTGTTCTGAGGTGCTCGAGACCTGCTGGATCTCGACTTCGAGTTGCTTCGAAATCGACCGTCCTTCTTTTGTCTTCCCCGGTTAGAGATGTTTAGTGCACTTCCAGACGATTCCGTAGCTCCAGAAGATTTCCTTCTTGCTTCTTCACTCAGAAGCACTCCCACAACGTCATCAAATATCAACTTCCCCGTCGCCGAAGAGTTGCTCACCGCCATCACCAGGCCCTCCCAGCTATCAGGCAATCCGGAGAGGATTAGCAATGCCTGAATCTCATCGTCAAAACTAATCTCCACTAACTCCAACTGGGCTGTGAGTCCATTGAACTCGTTGAGGTATTCTGCTACGCTGCCGCCATTTTTCATACGAAGATTAAACAACCTCTTCATGAGAAATACCTTGTTTGATGCTGAGGGTTTCTCGTACATCCGCGACAATGTTGCCATCAACTCCATCATCGTCTTCTCGTTTTTGATGTTGAATGCCACTTGGGATGCAAGTGACAATCTTATGCTGCCGAGCGTCTTCCGATCGAGGACCTCCCAGTCTTCATCGGACATCTTCTCTGGTTTCTTCGCTCTACCTCCAAGAGATAAATAGAGATCCTTCTGGTAAAGATAATCCTCTATTTGCATCTTCCAAAATCCGAAGTTCGTGCCATTGAACTTATCAATTCGCAACTTCCCTTCATCCGCCATTGCAGAATACCAATAGCTCTGATACCACTTGTTGGCGACGCCCTGCACCGGAACCCACTCACACCGGTACAACCACCAACGTCGGACAAGCAAAGAGAGAAGCAAACGGATAAGCACTCTCTCGCTCCCTCGACACCGGACTCAAGGATCACCGCTTCGCTTCCGCTACGAAGGGCAAAAGATTACCCCGTGGTTTTAATAGGGTAAAACACTTGAGCACCGCAGCGGATTATCAAACCAAAGGAAGAAGAAATAGGAAGAAAATAGCAAAGCAAACACAAAGATGTAACGAGGTTCGGCTACAAGTAGCCTACGTCCTCTACCGTTCCAAATCTCAATTAGGATGAACAGATTACAGAGATAGCACACATCCGAACGATCACACGCGATCGCTCTACAAGAGATTCACACAGAATTCCCCTTGCACAAGAAGTAGGATCCCAATCCTCTTCTTCTCTAGAACCCTAGCCGCACAAAACAAGAGTCTCTCTCAAAATATCCTTGAATATCTCTACTCCTAGGGCTCTCATGAGTCCTATATATAGTCCAAGACCTTCAGATGATCATAGCCGTCGAAACGCTACCAAAAAACACCAAAAGAAAATCGTCCGTACGATTTTCCGCGAGCCCGAGTCGACTCGGCTGTGGTTCGAGTCGACTCTGGCACGTCTGGACAAAACTGGCACGATCTAGGGTCGACTCGACTGTAGCTCGAGTCGACTCGACGATGCTTCGAGTCGACTCGACTGTAGCTCGAGTCGACTCTGACAGTCCAGACAGAAACATGGTTTTCTCGGTCTTCTGGTCTTTCTCCTTCCGGGTCGACTCGACTGTTTCCGAGTCGACTCGACTGTTCCCGAGTCGACTCGACTGTAGCTCGAGTCGACTCCGACAGTCCGCCAGACAGAACTATGCAGAATTAATTCTCCTTCAATTCTCTTCATCACCAATGGTCTCCACATACCCCAACAGTTTTAACTTCAGCTCACCAACAAACCTTACAACCCTTGATTCAATCAGGGGATTGAATCAAGTAAGAAAACAGTTTGGGAAAAGTTACAAGGAAAACTTCTTTATAAACAAATATTAATCAATATGAATAGAGTAGAGTTAGAAGCCCTCAAACAGATTTTGGAAGAGAAAGAAGGGGCTTCTCGAACTCTGAGTCCCCTCTTTTAGTGCGCTAAAGATCTAATGTCAGAGGAAGAGCCTTGAATGTGAAAGGAAGACTTCTAAGAATGTATTGAATGCGGTTCTTCCTTCTTTTGCTTGACTTTTCTTTTTAATGGACTCTTGGAAGTTGGAAAATACTTAATGCTCAGATGGAGTAACTCTCTTCTTGTCTACTACTGTTCAATCTGGCTATTTAAATAGTCCCACTTGAAAAATAGCCGTTAAACACTGATTTGTGGCCGTTCTGCACAGTCTGCACCTCCTGACAATGTATCCGTTGGGGTCGGAGTCGACTCGCTCGATGTGGAGTCGACTCGGCTGTTGCTGGAGTCGACTCATGCTTTACTGGAGACGACTCGCCCACTGTTCAGAATTTGAATTAAAGTGCTGTCCCGTCCTGGAGTCGACTCGGGCCAAACCTGGAGTCGATTCGCCAATATCCGGAGATGACTCGGCACTTTTGGAGACGGCTCGTTCTCAGATTTCCAGAGATCTATGTTTCTGCATTTCTCTCTCGAGTCGACTAGGATCATCATGGAGTTGACTCGGCTCTCAGAGCCCAAAAAACTGATCCTCTGTCTTTTGAGTTGAACTGTCTCGGAGTCGACTCGGATTATCTTGAAGTCAACTCGGCTCTCAAAGTCCGAAAAACGATCCTCTGTCTTTCGAGTAGAACTGCCTCGGAGTCGACTCACACTTTGTTGGGGTCGACTCAGCTGACTTGGGGTCAACTCTCGTTTTCTCGGAGTCGACTCATTCACAGAGTCACTTTGTTTGGTTTTCTGCCTTTCAGTCTGCTTTCTTCTAAGAGTCGACTCTTGCTTGTTTAAGAGTCGACTCACCAAATGTTGGAGTCGACTCGAATTCTTCTGGAGTCGACTCGGTAACAGGGTCCAGAAAACACTTCTCTGTCTTTCTGTCTGTTACTCCTTGGAGTGGACTCGAAACTGTCGGAAGTCGACTCGTCAAGCATCGGAGTCGACTCGAATCCTTCTGGAGTCGACTCGGTTACAGGGTCTGAAATTCATCTTTCTGTCCTTCTGTCTGTTCTCAGTCGGAGTTGACTCGTAGTGTACCGGAGTCACCTCGAGCTTGTGCCAGTACCTCTAAAACACTTAGAGTCGACTCGCACTCTTTCGGAGTCGACTCGAGCTTCAGACTTTGGCTTAATTTAGTTCAACACTTAACCAAATGACTTGGAACAAAAGCTCGATGCTCTTAAAGATAAATTCACATATATTTGCCTGAAATACTAGATTGAATTCATTAGTACAACATGAAATATACTCAAATGCTTTGAGCTCATCAAAATCAAATAGGGGTATAACCAATCACTCCACAATCTCCCTCTTTTTGATGATGACAAAACATTGAGTATTTGTAAAGTAAATTGCTCAACCAAAAGGAGATTTATAATAAAGTTTTAAAATGAATTCAAATGTCTAGTCATTTAATTTATCCAAAATTGAAAGGTATGAATCAGTAAATCCTGAAATTAAACCTTCCCCTTTCATTTGGAATTATATAAGCATTCATATCATGCAATCAATTGTTTGGCTTATATGTATTTAATGAATTTGCTTTCTTAAGATTTCAGATTCTTCCCCTCAACATATGCATTCAATTTTGTTTAGGTTCTCTGAATTTTCTTTTAATGTCTTGAGCTTAAATTCTTACTTTCAGAGGAAAAATCTGTCAATTTGTTCTTGAGTATGATTCAACTAATCTCCGAATATCCCTTGAATAGATTCTGGAGATTACTCCTTGAGGAGCTCCAACAGAGAGATAATGAGCCTCGAGGTATTGAATCTATTAAGAACAAATTACTTTTTGCTTTAAGGATTTTCTAGTGATTTCCTTTATATTTCAATTCATCATATTTTCTCCCCCTTTTTGTCATCATAGCAAAAAGGCACAAAACACAGAAAAGTATGCACAATTTTGAAAGGAAATTTCTACACATTGTATTAAATTCAAATTTGTGTACAAGTGTGATTACATATTAGAAAAAGTCCTCAGGAGACTGTACATCATAAAATCAAATAAAAATACACTAGGTTTTCTTTGTAGTGGAGGATGTGGCTCCCGTTCTCAGTCTATTAACTTGCATGACCAAGCTTATCCCCTCAGAGACCTTTTCTAGTTGCTCGATGATCTCCGAGGTGGCCCTAGACTGTATCGAGGTGAGCTGAGTCACACTTTCTTAGAGGGTGTCAAGTTTGGAGATCAAGGCATTTGCTAGCCTTTCTGCACCCTGACTTTGGCTACCAAGCTTGTGTCTGATGCTATCTCGCATCTTCCTGGTGTCATCCTTTACGTCGCTAATATTCCAATATTGAGCTTGGACTAGGCTCCTGATGTTATAGATTTCCTCCTTCAGGTCTGCAACCATCTTGGACACGGCTGCTAAGGAGGGAACAACATCAGAGGAGACCTCGGAGCTCTCTCAACAAGTCATCTCTCAGCTCCCTCACAATCTCCTGTCTCATCTCCCGGAGCTGCTCAGGACAGATCTTGACCTCCAGGGGCTGCTGAGGTGGTGGTGCAGTAGAGGGTCCAGCTGAAGTGGATGGAAATGAAGGACCAGAAGTGGAAGAAAAAGTGGGAGGAGCTATGTAGTGATCCTGGTCATGATTAGGATTAGGTGAGTGATGGGTGGTAGGGTCGGATGGTGTGGATGAAGAGGTTCTCCTAACCCAGACTCCTACTTTATGGAAGCCCATCCTGTGAAGAGTCCTCTCACCCATACGATCAGTGTGCCTAAGGGAGCGTGTGGGTTCTTCCTCAAGGATAGGGACCTTTAATTCCCTAAAATAAGAGTAAAGAGCATACCATAGGAAAGACTTAGCCTAGGCTTATCTAAGGGTTCACAGAGATACTTATAGATTAGCTTTGGGAAGTTTATGGGAATGTCATGTAGGATGTAGAACATCAATGCTAGGTCCTTTTCTGAGACAAAGTCAAACCGACCAGTCTTAGAAAAAAGGGTCCTAGATATGATGCTCAGGGGGAGTCGCATTTCAGCCGAAAGCTGATTTGCAGACACCTCCTCGATGGAGGATTGGGGTGGTCTCCCTAAAATGGCCGTAAGGGCCTCTGTCCTATCTGTAGGATGTGTGGGAGCGATCCCATCGCAAGACAAGTGGAGGATCCTAGCAATGAGATCTTCGGAAATGAGAATGGGGACATTGGCTACTACTCCTTGGACACCACCGCCACCCCTTGTGACGGTCCCATAAAATTTCCGAACTAACCCCGGGTAGGTGGGGAGGTCAAGAGAACAAAAATATTCTAGACTTTGGGCTCTAAGGTGATACCCTAGGTTGAACCCTTTCCGGGAGAGAAAGTCAAAGTTGACTTTTCTCCCGATAGAGACTGCCCTTCCGGTGCACGGTTGCGAGGAAACCATCCTCGGCGGAGAAGGAACCGGAGGTGGTGGTCTCACGGGTTCCTTTCTTGCCTTGGACCGTCTCTCGGAGCCGCTCGCGGAGAGAGGTCTCTTCCGGCTCGGGACAACGACTTTCCTAGGCATTTTGACCTAAAACCGAGGGATGGACAAGAGATATGGAAGAAAACTCGAGGGAGAGGACCTAGAACGGGTCGGAGACGAGGTCAGAGATGACTCTAGGATTTTGGAACAGTGTCGGCCGAGAATAGAAGTGAGGAATAAACGTTTCGATTAGGGTTAAAAATCGGATTTCCGACTTCGAGTCGACTCCGGTAAGTCGCGAGTCGACTCGACCTCGAGTCGACTCCTAAATATGCGCGAGTCGACTCGCCCATGAGCCGACTCTAAAATCTATTTGAGTCGACTCAAACTCTGGCACATAACCAAAAAAACTTGTTATTACCGTGTCAAAGAAGAGAGTTATGGAAATATCTCAGATTTAAGAACTGATTTGATGACCATAGATAAGAAATCCTATGTCTAACATAAGCTAATCATCAAAATCAATCAATTAGAGGGGAGTATCACAAGAATGGATCAATCACTCCTAACTGTTGGGAACCCGCCCATGCCGCTGATATTTCAAAAAATTTTCAGATGGCAGCGGAATCGGCATGCGCGGGTTCGACGTTCATCGCATGAACGTTGTTTCGAGACCTTTCGTAATTAGGTAAGAATTAAAACTTTTAAAACTATTAGGAAGATCAAATCTTCACCTTGCGCGGGTAGATGATCACCGCAAATCTGAATTCGTGGTTTTGGAAGAGGGTTCGCTTGAAGCCGTTCAAACGTCCGGCCTCTACGGGTATCCACACGAAGCAGGATCCGATCCAAGCTCTCTATCTCACCGGGGTGCTAGCTCCCTTGCAAAGATAGCTTTGATGGCTGATGTCCTCTCTTTCAATCAACTCTTGATTGCACTAGAGAGGAGGAAGAAGAAGGATCTTGAAGAAGAAGAAGAAGATCAAATCCCTTCGCAGCCTTCTTCTCTTCACACGCGCTGAAGCCAAGGAAGAAGACCAAGAGGAGGGAGACGCCTCCTCTTCTTTTCCTTTGCTGATGGCGGCTGAACCAAGGGTGGAGAGGGAGAGGGTGGCCACGGCTTGGAGGAAGAGGGCTCTTCTACCTTGGGGCCGGCCCTAGTCCTCCTTTTATAAGGAGTGGAGCTCCTAACAATTAGGAGCTCCAAGACAATCTTCCAAAGAGGGAAGGGGGGCGCCGGCCCCTCTCTTCATGCCTCACACAAGGAGAGGAGGAGGGGCATGATCCCTCCTTCTTGTGTTGCCCTAATCCTCTTCCAAAGAGGATTGGGTGCCTCTCTTATGGTTAAGTCCTAATCTAATTAGGATTGACCATATTGGGTTCAATCTACGCTAGTCCTAATCCAATTAGGACTTGAATGAACCATGACTCAATTGAACTCTTCAATCCTAATCCAATTAGGAGTCATGTTGATTCATTAGATTATTAATTAATTTAGACTTAAGGAATCCTAATCCAATTAGGATTTGTTTAATTTTAGTCCTAATCCAATTAGGACTCCATTTGAATCCGAAGTCCTAATCCAATTAGGATTTCTAGGAATCCTACTCCAAGTAGGAATCCAATTCAAAATTCCTAATCTCATTAGGATTGTAGGAATCCTATTCCAAATAGGAATCCCAGTCCTACTCTAACTAGGATTCCTAGTCCTAATCCAATTAGGACTCTAGGAATCCTACCCGAAGTAGGATTTGTGTTTAAGTCCAATTAATTAATTTCCTTTGTTCCTTCTTCAACTTCTTATCAATCAAATTGATTTCTTGTGATTCCTAATCACGATTTCAACCATCGGATCGGTCAATACTTCTAGTGTGTGTGACCCCATAGGTTCTATTCTGACTGGTAGTGAGATATATTGTGATCTCTATCACTATATCATTCAAAACTCCTTTCAATGGGTTGGAACGATTCCAACTCAACTCATTAGGGTTTATCGATCATCAAGATAATCCCTATGAGTCCCACCATCCACCAGTGACACCTAGCAGCATGTAGTGGCTACCCAGCAGAATGGAATGATGAACCTCTAGGTGCAGTTAACATGTGATATAGTCCTACTATCGTGGATCCCTACAGGACGGAGGTCATGGACAACTCGTCAAACCCCATCGTCTGTCATATGTCAAGATTTATTCGACTTGAGTTCGATAGTGGAAAACTCTTTTTCCACTTTATATTACTGCCCTGGCCAAGGTCTTAGAACTCAGTCTAACAAATCATATAGGATCACTCCTCTTCTATCAAGGTCGATAGATTCCTTATAGGTGCATACTCTACTCCTACAGTGAACTTACTGCAGCCAATCTACACTGCATGGACCCATATGGCTAGAGACCATGTATGTGTGTAGTCAAACTACAATAACCTCACTGTAAGTAGCCGAAGCACCGCAGGTCAAAGGACCAGTCACACTACTGCAACATCAAGCAAGTCACTGACGAGTGGATAGACATCCAAGTGACTTCTTGTCTTGGTCACGCTCAGTACCCTTGTTCTCTAACAAGCACCTGCACTATCACTTCAGTGTCCCTACACTGTGGACTCAAGTCTCGTCCATCCAGAAGGAAAGTGATCTGTGCACTGATCGGATCGATCACCGTCCTCGTGATGATCCATTGATCAGGAGCATTTAGAAATTAATCACCAATGATACATGGCTCAAATTCTCAACTTTTGAGAATATGTATCATCATCTTATTAATTCCTTGGACGATTCATAGACACATAAACAATATGAATGAAAAGATGCCTTTTATTTATTCAATAATAAATAGTCAAGTACAAAATTATGTCCCTAGAATTAATAATGTGTCAGCCAGATTGGCTTCTAGGGCATACATCTAACACTAACCCTCTTCTAAGAATACAAAATCGATCTTCACTCAAGGGTTTTGTGAAGATATCAGCAAGTTGATCATCAGTGCAAATAAATTCAAGCATTATATCACCATTTAACACATGATCTCTTATGAAGTGATGTCTTATCTCAATATGTTTAGTTCTTGAGTGTTGAATTGGATTTTAGTTAGATTTATGGCACTTGTATTATCACAATTTATGGGAATCTTATCTCGTTTAATGCCATAATGTTCAAATTGTTGCTTGATCCATAAAATTTGAGCACAACAACTTCCGGCAGCAACATATTCGGCTTCAGCCGTAGATAGTGCAACCGAGTTTTGTTTCTTACTAAACCATGAAATTAGATTTTCTCCTAAAAATTGACAAGACCCGCTGGTGCTTTTTCTATCAAGTTTACGACCAGCGAAGTCTGAATCAGTGTACCCTATTAAATTTATGTTTGATTCTTTAGAGTACTATAGACCTATGTTTTTTTTTCCTATGAGATATTTAAAAATTCTCTTAACTACAATTAGGTGTGATTCCTTAGGATTAGATTGATATCTAGCACACATGCATATACTAAACATAATATCAGGTCTACTTGCTGTAAGATATAGTAAAGATCCTATCATACCTCTATACAGCTTTTGATCTACCTGATTTACCTGATTCATCTTTGTCTAGTTTGCATGATGAGCTCATGGGGTGCCAATTGACTTATTTCCATTCATATCAAACTTCTTTAGCATTTTCTTGATGTATTTAGCTTGATTGATGAAAATTCCTCCCTTGGATTGTTTGATTTGAAGTTCCAGAAAGTAGTTCAATTCTCCTATCATGCTTATCTCAAATTCACTCTGCATTAACTCAGCAAACTCTTCGCAAAGGCGATTGTTAGCAGCACCGAAAATAATATCATCTACATAAATCTGCACTACCAACATATTTTTGTTTTCCTTTTTCAAAAATAGAGTTGTATCAATATTTTCTCTAGAAAATTCATGGTCTAATAGAAATTTGCTAAGTCTTTCATACCACGCTCTAGGAGTTTGTTTTAGACCATAAAGTGCTTTGTTTAGTTTATAAACATGATTGGGGTATTGATGATTCTTAAAACCAGAAGGTTGTTCTACATAAACTTCCTCATTAATATATCCATTCAAGAAGGCACTTTTTTACATCCATTTGGAATAATTTGAAATCTTTATTGCATGCAAATGCTAGTAACAATCTAATTGCCTCAAGTCTAGCTACAGGAGCAAAAGTCTCATCAAAATCTATACCTTATTCTTGATTATAGCCCTTTGCTACTAGTCTAGCCTTGTTCCTAATCACAATTTCATTTTCATCAAGTTTATTTTTGTATATCCATTTAGTTTCTTTTATTGAGTATTCAGTGGGTCTTTCAACTAAGTTCCATACTTTATTTCTTGTAAATTGGTTAAGTTCCTCTTGCATAGCATTTATCCAATTTACATCACTTTCAGCTTCTTCTATGTTTTTAGGTTCTAAATGTGAAACAAATGCAAGATGATTATTTAAGTTCCTAAGAGAGGCTCTAGTTCTAACAGGTTGAGATGGATCATCTAAGATTAATTCTTTAGGGTGGCTATGAGCATACCTCTAAGCCTTAGTAAGCCCATGATCAACAATTACCTCTTAGTTTGTTGATGTATCTCCAATCTGTTTCGGTTTATTTTCTTGTAATGTCATATCATTCATCTTTTTCTCAAATATCCTTGCATCATCATCAAGAGCTACTCTCTTGCTAGAAGAGATATCATTAGTATCATCAAAAACAACATGTATAGACTCTTCAATAATAAGGGTTCTTTTGTTGAAGACTCTATAAGCTTTACTTGATGTAGAATATCCCAAAAAGATACCTTCATCAGATTTGGAATCAAATTTACCTAAGTTATCTTTGCCATTATTATGAATGAAACACCTACACCCAAAAATATAAAAATAGTTTACTTTGGGCTTTCTATCTCTCCAAAGTTCATAAGGTGTTTTCTTTATAATTGGTCTCAATAAAACTCTATTTAATATATGATATGATGTGTTAATGGCTTCTCTCCAAAAATACTTAAGAAGATTACTTTTACACAACATGGTTCTAGCTATTTCCTCTAGGGTTCTATTCTTTCTTTTCACAACTCCATTTTGTTGTGGTGTCCTAGGTGCAGAAAAATTATGAGTTATCCCCTTTTTACTACAGAATTCATCAAATAGATGATTTTCAAATTCCGTTCCATGATCACTCCTAATAGCTATAACTGAAGCATTTCTTGAGTTAGTTACTTTCTTATGAAATTTCTTAAATACTGAAAATGCTTCATCTTTATGAGCTAAAAATATGACCCATGTGTATCTAGAAAAATCATCTACAATGACAAGACCATACTTGTTTCCACCAAGGCTTGTGGTTCTAGTTGGTCCAAAAAGATCCATGTGAAGTAGTTCAAGGGGTCTAGCAGTAGAGACACAATTTATGGATTTAAAGGAACTTCTAGATTGTTTGCCATATTGACATGCTTCATAAATTTTATTTTTCTGAAATTTTAGCTTTGGCAAACCAATCACAGAATCTCTTTTAACTAATTTTGATATTGTATGCATACTTGCATGACCTAATTTACGGTGCCATAACCAACTTGCATTATTGACTTTAAAATCACTAGTTACTAGGCAACGGCTATTATTGGCGAGATCTTCAAGATTTACTACATAAATATTGCCACGTCTTATTTCTTTGAATACTAAGCTATTGTCAATTGAGTTGGTTACGATGCATAGAGATGGCTTAAACAGAACATCAAAACCTCTATCACATAATTGACTAACGCTAAGTAAGTTATGCTTAAGATCATCTACAAATCGTATATTATCAACGAAGGTTGAAGAAGTGATTTGTACTTTATCTATGCCAACGATATAACCTTGGTTATCATCTCCAAAAGTCACAACACCTTCCTTTTTAGGCTCTAGGGTGAAGAATTACTCCTTGTCACCCGTCATGTGTCTTGAGCAGCCACTATCCAAGTACCAACAGTTTTTGTCGACCTTGGCTGCAAGACATTCCTACACAAGAAAATCATGTAATTTTAGGTACCCAAGTTTTCTTGGGTCCTTCAAGGTTAGTAATGTTGGTTCCTTTTGGAACCCAAACCTTTTTAATTTTTCTTTTAGCTTCTATTTTTCTATGGTCACACACATTAGCTTTATGTCCTACTTTTCCACAGCAAAAATAGGTTATATTTTTAGTTTTACTTTTCCCAGCTTTTACAAAAAAGTTTTTAAGAAACTTTTGCTTATTCTTAGGCTTATACCCTAAACCAGCTCTATTAAACATAGCTCGTTGATTATTAAGGATCATCTCCAATTTTTCAGAACTATATGTAAACTTTTCTACAATAGGTTTGTATTTTTCAAGTTCTTTTGTTAACTTCAGTTTTTCTATTTTTAGTAAGTTTAAGTCTTTGGTAAGATTATCTTTTATAGTTTGGTTACTATTTTTAAGTTCTGAAACTTCCTTAGTTAGTCTTTCGTTATCTTTAATTAAGGTATTAGTTTTTTGAATTAGCAATTGGTTGCTTGTTTTAAGTTCTAAGTTTTCTTTGATGATAGAATCCTTGTCCTTAATTAACTTATCGTACTTATGAGTGTGAGATTGATTAGTTAGTTTCAATTCTTTATTTTTAGGTTATTGTCTTATATTCATCCATTAGTTCATTAAAAGCATTATACAATTCATCAAAGGTAAAATCTAAGTGTGTTTCAGATATTATCTCATTATCATTTGCCATGAAGCAAAAATTTACATTTTTCTCTTGTTCCTCATCCGATGATGATAAAGTTTGATCGGAGTCTGTCAAGGTGGAGACAAGAGCTTTCTTCTTCTTGTATTTGCTGCCATTCTTCAGCAAGGGACAGTCGATTCTGAAATGTCCCGGCTTTTTGCATTTATAACAACCGACTCCCTCACTTTCCCTTTTCTTACCTTTGTCCTTGTTGTAGGAACTTGATGAACCTCTCTTCTGGTGAAAGGACTTCTTTCTGTTGTGAATCTTCTGAACTTTCGTACAAGAAGAGCCTCATCTTCATCTCCCTCATTGTCTTCTTCTTCACTGCTGCTACTGCAAGAGGGATTCTTGTTAGAAGAAGTAGACTTAAGGGTAATTACCTTTTTCTTGTGGGAGGACTCTTCTTCACTGTATTGCTTTATTGTGAGCTCATGTGTCATCAAAGATCCAAGAAGCTCTTCGAGTGCCAGCTTGTTCAAGTCTTTGGCTTCTTGGATCGCCGTTACCTTGGCTTCCCATGACCTTGGTAAAGATCGAAGAATTTTTCTGACAAGGTCACTGTTAGTATAACTTTTGCCAAGGCTTTTTAGACCATTGACAATATCTGTAAATCTAGTAAACATGCAAGTGATAGTTTCATTAGATTCCATTTTAAATAGTTCATACTTATGAACTAGCATGTTTATTTTGGATTCCTTAACTTGATTCGTCCCCTCGTGGGTCACTTCAAGTCTATCCCATATCTCTTTTGCAAAATTGCAAGTAGAGATTCTATTGAATTCATTAGGGTCTAAGGCACAAAATAGTACATTCATTGCTTTGGTATTTAGTTGTGCCTTCCTTCTATCACTATCATCCCAATCTTTTTCAAGCTTAGGTATAGAAATGTTATCTACACAGACAGAAGGAATATATGGTCCATTAACTATGATACTCCAAACATCATAGTCTTGGGCTTGGATAAATATCCTCATTCTAGCCTTCCAATAGGTGTAGTTAGTTCCATTGAAGAATGGAGGCCTATTGATGGATTGCCCCTCACTAAGAGAAGATCCAAAAGGGTTGTCATTTTGATCTTTTACTCTTTTAATATAAGAGCTCCGGCTCTGATACCACTTGTTGCCCAAGAAGACAACCCAAGAGGGGAGGTGAATTGGGTTTGGATTAATTCTTGACTAATTAAAAACTATGATTAGTAAATAAATAATTCTATTGCAAGCAAACTAGTTAAGTTACAAGATGAAGTGAATGAAGAGAGAGAGAGGACAGCAGCCAATACAAACACAAACCAATTTATAGTGGTTCGGAGCTAACCCTTGCTCCTACGTCCACTCTCCAAGCTTCACTTGGGAGTTCACTATAATCCTTTGAATTACAGCCGGTTGTTTTACAAGTTCACAACCCAACTTGTTGTTTTTCCGAGATCACAACGAACTCGGTCGATTTTCATAGGCTCACCGACTAGAACTACCCGATTGTTTTTTCGGGATCATAATCGAACCCTTACACCATTAGTTTTAACTTCGGCTCACCAACAAACCTTACAACCCTTGATTCAATTTCCTGATTGAATCAAGTAAGAAAATAGTTTTAAAAAAGTTACAAGGAAAGCTTCTTTATAAGCAAATATTAATCAATATGAATAGAGTAGAGTTAGAAGCCCTTAAACAGATTTTGAAAGAGGAAGAAGGGGCTTCTCGAACTCTGAGTCTCCTCTTTTAGTGCGCTGAAGATCTGATGTCAGAGGAAGAGCCTTGAATGCGAAGGAAAGACTTCTAGGAATGTATTGAATGCGGTTCTTCCTTCTTTTGCTTGACTTTTCTTTTTAATGAACTCTTGGAAGTTGGAAAATACTTAATGCTCAGATGGAGTAACTCTCTTCTTATCTACTACTGTTCAATCTGGCTATTTAAACAGTTTCATTTGAAAAATAGCCATTAGACACTGATTTGTAGCCGTTCTGCACAGTCTGCACCTCCTGACAATGTATTCGTTGGGGTCGGAGTCGACTCGCTTGATCTGGAGTCGACTCGGCTGTTGCTGGAGTCGACTCATGCTTTACTGGAGACGACTCGCCTACTGTTCAGAATTTGAATTAAAGTGCTATCCCGTCCTGGAGTCGACTCGGGCCAAACTTGGAGTCGACTCGCCAATATCCGGAGATGACTCGACACTTTTGGAGACGGCTCGTTCTCAGATTTCCAGAGATCTATGTTTTTGCATTTCTCTCTCGAGTCGACTCGGATCATCTTGGAGTCGACTCGGCTCTCAGAGCCCAAAAAACTGATTCTCTATCTTTTGAGTTGAACTGTCTTGGAGTCGACTCGGATTATCTTGGAGTCGACTCGGCTCTGAGAGCCCGAAAAACGATCCTCTGTCTTTCGAGTAGAACTGCCTCGGAGTCGACTCACACTTTGTTGGGGTCGACTCGGCTGACTTAGGGTCGACTCTCGTATTCTCGTAATCGACTCGTTCACAGAGTCACTTTGTTTGGTTTTCTACCTTTCAGTCTGCTTTCCTCTGAGAGTCGACTCTTGCTTGTTTAGGAGTCGACTCGTCAAACGTTGGAGTCGACTCGAATTCTTCTGGAGTCGACTCGGTAACAGGGTCCAGAAAATACTTCTCTATCTTTCTGTCTGTTACTCCTTGGAGTCGACTCAAAACTGTCGGGAGTCGACTCGGCAAGCATCGGAGTCGACTCGAATCCTTCTGAAGTCGACTCGGTTACAGGATCTGAAATTCATCTTTCTATCCTTCTGTCTGTTCTCAATCGGAGTCGACTTGTAGTGTATCGGAGTCGACTCGAGCTTGTGCCAGTACCTTTAAAACACTTAGAGTCGACTCGCACTCTTTCGGAGTCGACTCGAGCTTCAGACTTTGGCTTAATTTAGTTCAACACTTAGCCAAATGACTTGGAACAAAAGCTCGATGCTCTTAAAGATAAATTCACATATATTTGCCTGAAATACTAGATTGAATTCATTAGTACAACATGAAATATACTCAAATGCTTTGAGCTTATCAAAATCAAATTGGGGTATAACCAATCACTCCACATTATTCTACAAGAACAAAATGGAGTCTTCAATCCTTGACTGAACTCCTCATATTGATAGCTTGGTTGTTGATTGCTAACCTTAGAGTTATTGCCACAAAATCTAACGACACAGAAGCTCAGAATTTTTTGTCCTTTAACTTCTACCATATCATATTCCTTAAGGTTATATTCTTGAAGAGAAGAACAAATTTACTTCATTTATTATTTAACATTTCTTCTATCTTAAAGTGAAGAAAACCCTAAAGCATATCTCCAATTTAAAACAATTTATCACAAACTAACTACAAATGATGTCAAGGAAGAAATTTGTGGCCAAAAGGCTTGATCTTCATTGGCTATGATAACATGCTTATATAGACTTCATATGAGATCAATATCCCTACATCAAAGGGATCAATATCTCTACATCAAAGGAAATGATATGATCCATAGTTGGCAAAAGCAAGGAATGATTTTGATCACAAGGGATTGCATGGCTGGTCATATCTGCCAAATCCGGTTGCATGGTTGGCCGAAAAAATCAAAAAATGATTCCCATCACATAGGATTCTATGGCTACCCTCATCTGCCTAATCTGGTGCTGAGAGAATCAAGGTATGATTTTTATCAGTCCCCCTCAAGTTGGCCTGTGGAGGTTAACAATGCCCAACTAGCCAACAATAAAATAAAATGCATATCTGCCCGAGGTTTTGGTGAAAATATCAGCTAACTGGTAAGTGGAGAAAAAAACTTGGTATGGAGTAGACCGGACTGAATTTTCTCAGAAATAAAATGGCAATCCAATTCGATGTGGTTCGTGCATTTATACAATGTTGGATTGGCGGCAATATAAAGAGCGGCTTTATTATTACAATACAATATCATAGGTGCAGAATAGGTGATACCTAGATCATGAGTAAGTATTTTAATCATTGCATCTCACAAGCCATTGTAGCCATGGTGCATACTCGGCTTCGGTAGAGGAGCATAAAACAGTGACTAGTTTCTTTGTCTTCCAAGAAATAGAAGAACCTAGAAAAATGCAAGAACCAGCAGCACAAGTCATGGGGCAGCTGGCCTAATCTGAGTCACAATAAGTTGTGAATTGAAGAGAACTAGAAGAAGAAAGAAGAATGCCTTGGCCAGGGATACCCTTAATATAGCGAAGCAAGCAGAGGGCAGCATGAAGGTAAGGCTTGCGGGGTTGATGCATAAATTGACTAAGAATGTGAATTAAGTAAATAATGTTAGTCTGAGTGATAGTGAGGTAGATGAGTCGGCCAATGAGGCGTCAGTTTGAAGAAGGATCATCAAGCAATTGACTGTCAAAGTCTATAAGCTTTAGATATTGCTCCATAGGAGTCTCAATAGTTCTAGCTCCCAAAAGATTCATGTTTTCTAGAATTTACAAAGTATATTTTTGTTGTGAAAGTAGATGCTTTTGGAAGATCGAGCAATTTCAATGCCCAAAAAATATTTTAAGGGTCCCAAATCTTTAATGTCAAATTTGGAGTGGAGATAGGACTTAAGCGTATCAATTGCCACAATATCATTACCGGTTAGGACGATATCATCAACATAAACCAAGATGAAGAGTTGGGATGTACCTTGAATGCAAAAGAAAGGGAATAATCAACATGAGACTCGGTGAAGCCAACATCAAGTAAGGCTTTAGACAACTTCTAAAACCAATTTATGCCAGCTTGTTTGAGGCCATACAATAACTTGTTCAATTCACAAAGTTAATTCTCCCCCTAACGAGAATAACCTGGTGGAATTTTTATAGATTTCTTCAGAAAGTTCTTCATGTAAGAATATAGTATTAACATCAAATTGATGAAGATCCCAAACATGAATAGCAGCAATGCCAAGTAAACAATAAATTGTGACAAGTTTGGCAACTGAGGCAAACTTCTAGTAGTAGTCGAGGCCTTTCTGCTATGTAAATCCCTTGACCATGAGACTGGCATTATATCTCTCGGCAATACCATCAGAATTTTGTATTTGACCTTATACACCCATTTGCAACCAATAGGTTGTTTTCCTAGAGGAAGAGTAGTCATGGTCCAAGTATTATTTGCTTTAGGGGCTTGCATTTTTTTTCTTCATGGCCTATTGCCACTAAGGGGATTTGATAGCCTGTGAAAAAGTTCTAGATTCAGGAATACAAGTAAGGACAGCTAGAAAAGCACAATAAGAGGAGGAAAAATTGTCATATGTCAAATAGTTGGAGAAGGGCAAAATAATTCCTTGGGTTGAAATCATCAAAGATGAGGATTGTTGGTGTGAGAGCTCGGAGGCGATGACAATGGAGCAATAATAATCTTTTAGGTAGGTAGGTTGCTTGGTAGGCCAAGTAGAATGACATAGGGAAGTTGCTTTGATATCACGAGGTGATGTAGGAAAATAACTTGGAGAAGGTGATGGATCTGAGGTTGATGAGGACATAGATGTGGTAAAGGAAAACTCATGGTTAGAGGATGAAGTCGTGCTGTTATGTGGAACAGTGGGTTGGTTAGGAGGTATTGGTGCAAAAAAAGTAGAGTCAAAAGAAAAATCATTAGCAAGAAGATGCAGGACTAGGTTAGGGGAAAAAGAATTTTGTGGAATGTGTTGAAAAGAAGAAATATTTTCAAAGAAACAAACATCTCTACTTGTGAATTTTTGTTTTTGTTTGAATGTCATATATACAATAGACTTTTTGTTCAAAAGAATAACCGAAAAAAATAACAAGAATAGCACGAGCTTCAAATTTATGTTTCTTATGGATGTTAGAGGCAAAACATAGCCAACCAAAGACCCTAAGGTGAGCATAACTAGGTTGAGTACCAAACAGAACTTCATATGGAGAACAGTTGGACGAAATTGAAAAGAGGGAATGCAATTAACCAGGTAAGTTGTTGTAAGAACACATTCTCCCCAAAAATCAAGAGGAAGGTGGGCCTGAAATCGCCAAGCACAGACAACTTGAAGTAAATGCCTATGTTTGCATTCTACAACCCCATTTTGTTACGGTGTCCCAACACAACTAGGTTCATGAATAATGCCTTCAAAGTGTAGAAAATGTTGAAGTTCATTCTAAAAAAATTTGAGACCATTGTTGGTCCTTATTATTTTAATGTGTGTGTTGTGCTCAGTTTTAACAAATGAGATGAGAGTTTGGATATAATCCCGAGATTGAGATTTTTGCTGCATTAGATAAACCCATATGGCAAGAAAAAGATCATCAACTAAAATTAAGAAGTAAGATGCACTGGAATGAGATTTAACACAATAGGCACCCCAAATGTCAATATGGATTAATTCAAATGGAGCAACAGATGAAATTGAACTTAAAAGAAAAGACAACCTCGTTTGTTTAGCAATGGGACAAACCGAACTATGGAGTGATTGATTATACTCCTATTTGATTTTGATGAGCTCAAAGCATTTGAGTATATTTCATGTTGTACTAATGAACTCAATCTAGTGTCTCAGGCAAATATATGTGAATTTATCTTTAAGAGCATCGAGCTTTTGTTCAAGGTCTTTTGGCTAAGTGTTGAACTCAATTAAGCCAAAGTCTGAAGCTCGAGTTGACTCCGGAAGATTGCGAGTCGACTCTAAGTGTTTCAGAGGTTCTGGCATAAGCTCGAGTCGACTCTGGTACACTACGAGTCGACTCCGACTGAGAATAGACAGAAGAACAGAAAGATGAATTTCAGATCCTGTCACCGAGTCGACTCCGACGATTTCGAGTCGACTCCGATGCTTGCCGAGTCGACTCCCGACGGTTTCGAGTCAACTCCAAGGAGTAACAGACAGAAAGACAAAGAAGTATTTTTCTAGACCCTGCTACCGAGTCGACTCCAGAAGGATTCGAGTCGACTCCAACGTTTGGTGAGTTGACTCCTAAACATGCCAGAGTCGACTCTTAGAAGAAAGCAGACTGAAAGACAGAGGATCAGTTTTCGGGCTCTGAGAGCCGAATCGACTCCAAGATAATCCGAGTCGACTCCGAGGCAGTTCAACTCTAAAGGCAGAGGATCAGTTTTTGGGCTCTGAGAGCCGAGTCGACTCCAAGAGGATCTGAGTCGACTCGAGAGAGAAATACAGAAAAATAGATCTCTGGAATCCTGATAACGAGCCGTCTCCAAAAGTGTCGAGTCATCTCCGGATATTGGGGAGTCGACTCCAGGTTTGGTCCGAGTCGACTCCAGGACGGGACAGCACTTTAATTCAAATCCTGAACAGTGGGCGAGTCGTCTCTATTAAAGCATGAGTCGACTCCAGCAACAGCCGAGTCGACTCCAGATCGGGCGAGTCGGCTCCGACCCCAACGGATACATTGTCAGGAAGTGCAGACTGTGCAGAACGGCCACAAATCAGTGTCTAACGGCTATTTTTCAAAGAAAACTGTTTAAATAGCCAAAGTGAACAGTAGTAGACATCAAGAGAGTTACTCCATCTGTGCATTAAGTGTTTTCCAACTTCCAAGAGTCCATTGAAAGAAAAGTCAAGCATAAGAAGGAAGAACCGCATTCAATACATTCCTAGAAGTCTTCCCTTCGCATTCAAGGCTCTTTCTCTGGCATCAGATCTTCAGTGCACTCAAAGAGGAGACTCAGAGTTTGAGAAGCCCCTTATTCCTCTTCCAAAATCGGTTTGAGGGCTTCTAACTCTACTCTATTCATATTGATTAATATTTGCTTATTAAGAAGCTTTTCTTGTAACTTTCCCAAACTGTTGTCTTACTTGATTCAATCAGAAAATTGAATTAAGGGTTGTAAGGTTTGTTGGTGAGCCGAAGTTAAAACCAATGGTGTAAGAGTTCGATTGTGATCCCGGAAAAACAATCGGATGGTTCTAGTCGGTGAGCCTGTGAAAACCGACTGAGTTCATTGTGATCTCGCAAAAACAACAAGTTGGGTTGTGAACTTATAAAACAACCGGCTGTAATTCAAGGAATTATAGTGAACTCCCAAGTGAAGCTTGGGGAGTGGACGTAGGAGCAAGGGTTAGCTCCGAACCACTATAAATTGGTTTGAGTTTGTATTGGCTGCTGATCTTTCTCTCTCTCTTCATTCACATCATCTAGTAACTTCATCTAGTAACTTAACTAATTTGCTTGCAATAGAATTAGTTAATTACTAATCATAGTTTTTAATTGGTCGAGAATTAATCCAAACCCAATTCACCCCCCTCTTGGGTTGTCTTCTTGGGCAACAAGTGGTATCAGAGCCGGAGCTCTTATATTAAAAGAGTAAAAGATCAAAATGACAACCCCTTTTGGATCTTCTCTTAGTGAGGGACAATCCTCCAATAGGCCTCCATTCTTCAATGGAACCAACTACACCTATTGGAAGACTAGGATGAGGATATTTATCCAAGCTCAAGACTATGAAGTGTGGAGCATCATAGTTAATGGACCATACATTCCTTCTATTTATGTAGATAACATTACTATACCCAAGCTTGAAAAAGATTGGAATGATAATGATAGAAGGAAGGCACAACTAAATGCCAAAGCAATGAATGTACTCTATTGTGTCTTAGACCATAATGAATTCAATAGAATCTCTACTTGCAATTCTGCAAAAGAGATATGGGACAGACTTGAAATGACCCACGAGGGCACGAATCAAGTCAAGGAATCTAAAATAAACATGCTAGTTCACAAGTATGAACTATTTAAAATGTAATCTAATGAAAATATCACTTGCATGTTTACTAGATTTACTGATATTGTCAATGGCCTAAAAAGCCTTGGCAAAAGTTATACTAACAGTGACCTTGTCAGAAGAGTTCTTCGATCTTTACCAAGGTCATGGGAAGCCAAGGTAACGACGATCCAAGAAGCCAAAGACTTGAACAAGCTGGCACTCGAGGAGCTTCTTGGATCCTTGATGACACATGAGCTCACAATGAAGCAACACTGTGAAGAAGAGTCCTCCCACAAGAAAAAGGTAATTGTCCTTAAGTCTACTTCTTCTAACAAGGATCCCTCTTGCAGTAGCTGCAGTGAAGAAGAAGACAATGAGGGAGATGAAGATGAGGCTCTTCTCGTGCAAAAGTTTAGAAAATTCATCAACCGGAAGAAGTCCTTTCATCAGAGGAGAGATTTCTCAAGTTCCTACAACAAGGACAAAGGTAAGAAAAGAGAAAGTGAGAAAATCGGTTGCTATGAATACAAGAAGCCAGGACATTTCAGAATCGACTGTCCCTTGCTGAAGAAGGGCAGCAAATACAAGAAGAAGAAAGTTCTTGTCTCCACCTTGACAGACTCCGATCAATCATCATCATCATCGGATGAGGAACAAGAGAAAAAAGCAAATTTTTGCTTCATGGCAAATGATAATGAGGTAATATCTGAAACACATCTAGATTTTACCTTTGATGAATTATATGATGCTTTTAATGAACTAATGGATGAATATAAAATAATAAACCTTAAAAATAAAGAATTGAAACTAACTAATCAATCTACACTCATAAGTACGATAAATTAATTAAGGACAAGGACTTTATCATCAAAGAAAACTTAGAACTTAAAATAAGCAACCAATTGCTAACTCAAAAACCTAATACCTTAATTAAAGATAACGAAAGACTAACTAAGAAAGTTTTAGAACTCAAAAATAGTAACCAAACTATAAAAGATAATTTTATAAAAGACTTAAACTTACTAAAAATAGAGAGACTGAAGTTAACAAAAGAACTTGAAAAATACAAACCTATTGTAGAAAAGTTTACATATAGTTCTGAAAAATTGGAGATGATTCTCAATAGTCAACGAGCTGTGTTTAATAGAGTTGGTTTAGGGTATAAGCCTAAGAATAAGCAAAAGTTTCTTAAAAACTTTTTTGTAAAAGCTGGAGAAAGTAAAATTAAAAATATGATCTATTTTTGCTGTGGAATGGTAGGACATAGAGCTAATGTTTGTGACCATAGGAGAATAGAAGCTAAAAGAAAAATTTAAAAGGTTTGGGTTCCAAAAGGAACCAACATAGCTAACCTTGAGGATCCAAAAAAACTTGGGTACCTAAAATTGTATGATTTTCTTGTGTAGGAGTGTCTTGCAGCCAAGGTCGACAAAAACTATTGGTACTTGGATAGTGGCTGCTCAAGACACATGACGGGTGACAAGGAGCAATTCTTCACCCTAGAGCCTAAAAAGGGAGGTGCTATGACTTTTGGAGACGATAACCAAGGTCACATCATTGGCATAGGTAAAGTACAAATCACTTCTTCAACCTTCGTTGATAATGTACGATTTGTAGATGGTCTTAAGCATAACTTACTTAGCATTAGTCAATTATGTGATAGAGGTTTTGTTGTTCTGTTTAAGCCATCTCTATGCATCATAACCAACTCAATTGACAATAGCTTAGTATTCAAAGGAATAAGACTTGGCAATGTTTATGTAGTAGATCTCGAAGATCTTGCCAATAATAGCCGTTGCCTAGTAGCTAGTGATTCTAAAGACAATGATGCAAGTTAGTTATGGCACCGTAAATTAGGTCATGCAAGTATGGATACAATATCAAAATTAGTTGAAAGAGATTCTGTGATTGGTTTGCCAAAGCTAAAATTTAAGAAAAATAAAATTTATGAAGCATGTCAATATGGCAAACAATCTAGAAGTTCCTTTAAATCCATAAATTGTGTCTCTACTGCTAGACCCCTTGAACTACTTCACATGGATCTTTTTGGACCAACTAGAACCACAAGCCTTGGTGGAAACAAGTATGGTCTTGTCATTATAGATGATTTTTCTAGATACACATGGGTCATATTTTTAGCTCATAAAGATGAAGCATTTTCAGTATTTAAGAAATTTCATAAGGAAGTAACTAACTCAAGAAATGCTTTAGTTATAGCTATTAGGAGTGATCATGGAATGGAATTTGAAAATCATCTATTTGATAAATTTTGTAGTAAAAAGGGTATAACTCATAATTTCTCTGCACCTAGGACACCACAACAAAATGGAGTGGTAGAAAGAAAGAATAGAACCCTAGAAAAAATGGCTAGGACAATGTTGTGTGAAAGTAACCTCCTAAAGTATTTTTGGGGAGAAGCCATTAACACATCATGTCATATATTAAATAGAGTTCTATTAAGACCAATTATAAAGAAAACACCTTACGAACTTTGGAGAGATAGAAAGCCCAAAGTAAACTACTTTCATGTTTTTGGGTGTAGGTGTTTCATTCATAATAATGGCAAAGATAATTTAGGCAAATTTGACTCCAAATCTGATGAAGGTATCTTTTTGGGATATTCTACATCAAGTAAAGCTTATAGAGTCTTCAACAAAAGAATCCTTGTTATTGAAGAGTCTATACATGTTGTTTTTGATGATGTTAATGATGTCTCTTCTAGCAAAAGAGTAGCTCTTGATGATGATGCAGGGATACTTGAGAAAAGGATGAATGACATGACATTACAAGAAAATGAACCAAAACAGATTGGAGACACGTCAACAAACCAAGAGGTAATTGTTGATCATGGGCTTACAAAGGCTTGGAGGTATGCTCATGGTCACCCTAAAGAATTAATCTTAGATGATCCATCTCAACCTGTTAGAACTAGAGCCTCTCTTAGGAACTTAAATAATCATCTTGCATTTGTTTCACATTTAGAACCTAAAAACATAGAAAAAGCTGAAAGTGATGAAAATTGGATAAATGCTATGCAAGAGAAACTTAACCAATTTACAAGAAATAAAGTATGGAACTTAGTTGAAAGACCCACTGAATACTCAATAATAGGAACTAAATGGATATACAAAAATAAATTTGATTAAAATGGAATTGTGATTAGGAACAAGGCTAGACTAGTAGCAAAGGGCTATAATCAAGAAGAAGGTATAGATTTTGATGAGACTTTTGCTCCTGTAGCTAGACTTGAGGCAATTAGATTGTTACTAGCATTTGCATGCAATAAAGATTTCAAATTATTCCAGATGGATGTAAAAAGTGCTTTCTTAAATGGGTACATTAATGAGGAGGTTTATGTAGAACAACCTCATGATTTTGAGAATCATCAATACCCCAATCATGTTTATAAACTAAACAAAACACTTTATGATCTAAATCAAGCCCCTAGAGCATGGTATGAAAGACTTAGCAAATTTCTATTAGACCATAAATTTTCTAGAGAAAATGTTGATACAACTCTATTTTTGAAAAAGAAAAACAAAAATATGTTGGTAGTGCAGATTTATGTAGATGATATTATTTTCGGTGCCACTAACAATCGCCTTTGCGAAGAGTTTGCTGAGTTAATGCAAAGTGAATTTGAAATGAGCATGATGGGAGAGCTGAATTATTTTCTTAGACTTCAAATCAAACAATCTAAGGAAGGAATTTTCATCAATCAAGCTAAATACATCAAGAAAATGCTAAAGAAGTTTGATATGGATGGAAACAAGTCAATTGGCACTCCCATGAGCTCATCATGCAAACTAGATAAAGATGAATCAGGTAAATCAGTAGATCAAAAGCTGTATAGAGGTATGATAGGATCTTTATTATATCTTACAACAAGTAGACCTGATATTATGTTTAGTATATGCATGTGTGCTAGGTATCAATCTAATCCTAAGGAATCACATCTAATTGCAGTAAAGAGAATATTTAAATATCTAATAGGAACAAAAACTATAGGTCTATGGTACTCTAAAGAATCAAGCATAAATTTAATAGGGTACACTGATTCAGACTTCGCTGGTTGTAAACTTGATAGAAAAAGCACTAGCGGATCTTGCCAATTTTTAGAAGAAAACCTAATTTCATGGTTTAGCAAGAAACAAAACTCGGTTGCACTATCTACGGCTAAAGCCGAATATGTTGCTGTCGGAAGTTGTTGTGCTCAAATTTTATGGATCAAACAACGACTTGAAGATTATGGCATTAAACAAAATAAGATTCCCATAAATTGTGATAATACAAGTGCCGTAAATTTAACTAAAAATCCAATTCAACACTCAAGAACTAAACGTATTGAGATAAGACATCACTTCATAAGAAATCATGTGTTAAATGGTGATGTAATGCTTAAATTTGTTTGCACCAATGATCAACTTGCTGACATCTTCACAAAACCCTTGAGTGAAGATCGATTTTGTATTCTTAGAAGAGGGTTAGGAGTAATTGATCCATTCTTGTGACACTCCCCTATAATTTATTGATTTTGATGATTAGCTTACATTGGATATAGGATTTCTTGTCTATGGTCATCAAATCATTTCTTAAGTTATAAAGATTCCCATATCTCTCTCCTTTGGCATGGAATTAATTGAGTTATTTGGTTGTGTGCCAGAGTTCGAGTCGACTCGAATAGATTTTAGAGTCGGCTCATGGGCGAGTCGACTCACGACATACCAGAGTCGACTCGAGGTCGGGAATCCGATTTTTAACCCTAATCGAAACGTTTATTCCTCACTTCTATTCTCGGCTGCCACTATTCCAAAATCCTAGAGTCGTCTCCGACCTCGTCTCCGACCCGTTCTAGGTCCTCTCCCTCAAGTTTTCTTCCATTTCTCTTGTCCATCCCTCGATTTTTAGGTCAAAATACCTAGGAAAGCCGTTGTCCTGAGCCGGAAGAGACCTCTCTCTGCGAGCGGCGCCAAGCGACAGTCCAAGGCACGGAACGAACCCGTGAGGCCACCACCTCCGGTTCCTTCCCCGCCTAGGCCTGTTTCCTCGCGTCCGTGCGCCGGGAGGGCAGTCTCTACCGGGAGGAAAGTCAACTTCGACTTCCTCTCTCGGAAAGGGTTCACCCTAGGGCATCATCTTAGGGCTCAAGGGTTAGAGTTGTTCTGTTCTTTAGACCTCCCTACCTACCCAGGGTTAGTTAGGAAATTTTATGGGACTGTAGCCCGAGGTAGTAGGGGTATCCAGGGAACCGTAGCGGGTGTCCCTGTTTTTATCTCGGAGAACTTCATTGCTCAAATCCTCCATCTCTTCCGAGAGAGGATTTTTTCCACTCATCCTCATGATAGGACTGAGGCCCTTACGGCCATCTTAGGGATCCCACCTCAATCCCCTATCGAGGAGGTGCTTGCAAATCAGCTTTCAGCTGAAATGCGGCTCCTCCTAAGTATCATTTCTAGGACTCTTTTTCCCAAAACTGGTAGGTTTGACTTCATCTCTGAGAGAGACCTAGTATTGATGTTCCACATTCTCCAAGACACTCCCATCAACTTTTCCAAACTCATCTACAAATATATCTGTGAACCCCTAGATAAACCTAGGTTGAGTCTCCCTTATGGCATGCTATTCACACTCTTCTTTAGGAAGTTAGAGGTCCCTATCCCTGAGGGGGAACCCTCTCATTCACTTCGAAATACTAATCACATGGGTGAGGGGACTCTCCATAGAATGGGGTTCCATAAAGTTGAAAATATATGGGTTAGGAAAATTTCTTCATCCACACCATCCGACCCTACCACTCATCACTCACCTAGTCCTGATCATGACCAGGACCACTACATAGCTCCTCCCACTTTTTCTTCCACATCTGGTCCATCATTCCCATCTACTTCTGCTGGACCATCTATAGCTCCACCACCTCAGCAACCTTTCGAAGTCCGGATCAGCACTGAGCAGCTCCGGGAGATGAGACAGGAGATTGTGAGGGAGCTGAGAGATGATTTGTTGAGAGAGCTCCGAGGTCCACTTAGTGCTCCCTCCTCTAATGTTGTTCCCTCCTTAGCAGCCGTGTCCAAGATGGTTGCAGACCTGAAGGAGGAAATCTACAACATCAAGAGCCTAGTCCAAGCTCAATAGTGGAATATTAGCGACGTAAAAGATGACACGAGGAAGATGTGAGATAGCATCATAAACGAGCTTGGTAGCCAAAGTCAGGGTGCAGAAAGGCTAGCAAATGCCTTGATCTCCAAACTTGATACCCTCCAAGAAAGTGTGACCCAGCTCACCTCGATACAGTCTAGGGCCACCTTGGAGATCATCGAGCAGCTAGGGAACATCTCTGAGGGGATAAGCTTGGTCATGCAAGTTAATAGACTGAGAACGGGAGCCACATCCTCCACTACAAAGAAACCCTAGCGTATTTTTTTTATGTACAGTCCCTTAAGGACTTTTTTCTCTTTGCGTTCTTATACTTTTCTGTGTTTTGTGCCTTTTTGCTATGATGACAAAAAGGGGGAGAAAATATGATGAATTGAAATGTAAAGGGAATCACTAAATAAAAAGAAAATTCTTAAAGCAAAAAGTAATTTGTTCTTAGTGGATTCGATACCTCGAGGCTCATTATCTCTCTGTTGGGGCTCCTCAAGGAGTAATCTCCAGAATCTATTCAAGGAATATTCGGAGATTAGTTGAATCATACTCAAGAACAAATTGTCAGATTTCTCCTCTGAAAGTAAGAATTTAAGCTCAAAAGCTTCAAGACATTAAAAGAAAATTCAGAGAACCTAAACAAAATTGAATGCATATATTGAGGAGGAGAATCTGAAATCTTAAGAAAGCAAATTTATTAAACACATATAAGCCCAACAATTGATTGCATGATATGAAGGCTTATATAATTCCAAATGAAAGGGGGAGCTCTAATTTCAGGATTTACTGATTCATACCTTTCAATTTTGGATAAATTAAATGACTAAACATTTAAATTCATTTCAAAACTTTACTATAAATCACCTTTTGGTTGAGCAATTCACTTTACAAATACTCAATATTTTGTCATCATCAAAAAGGAAGAGATTGGGGAGTGATTGATTATACCCCTATTTGATTTTGATGAGCTCAAAGCATTTGAGTATATTTCATGTTGTACTAATGAATTCAATCTAGTGTCTCAGATAAATATATGTAAATTTATCTTTAAGAGCATCGAGCTTTTGTTCAAGGTCTTTTGGCTAAGTGTTGAACTCAATTAAGCCAAAGTCTGAAGCTCGAGTCAACTCCGAAAGATTGCGAGTCGACTCTAAGTATTTCAGAGGTTCTGGCACAAGCTCAAGTCGACTCCAGTACACTACGAGTCGACTCCGACTGAGAACAGACAGAAGGATAGAAAGATGAATTTCAGATCCTGTCACCGAGTCGACTCCGATGATTTTGAGTCGACTCCGATGCTTGCCGAGTCGACTCCCGACGGTTCCGAGTCGACTCCAAGGAGTAACAGACAGAAAGACAGAGAAGTGTTTTTCTAGACTCTGCTACCGAGTTGACTTCAGAAGGATTCGAGTCGACTCCAACGTTTGGTGAGTCGACTCCTAAACATGCCAGAGTTGACTCTCAGAGGAAAGCAGACTGAAAGACAGAGGATCAGTTTTCGGGCTCTGAGAGCCGAGTTGACTCCAAGATAATCCGAGTCGACTCTGAGGCAGTTCAACTCGAAAGACAGAGGATCAGTTTTCGGGCTCTGAGAGCCGAGTCGACTCCAAGAGGATCCGAGTCGAGTCGAGAGAGAAATGCAGAAAAATAGATCTCTGGAATCCTGAGAACGAGCCGTCTCCAAAAGTACCGAGTCATCTCCGGATATTGGGGAGTCGACTCCAGGTTTGGTCTGAGTCGACTCCAGGACGGGACAACACTTTAATTCAAATCCTGAACAGCGGGCGAGTCGTCTCCAGTAAAGTATGAGTCGACTCCTGCAACAGCCGAGTCGACTCCAGATCGAGCGAGTCGGCTCCGACCCCAATGGATACATTGTCAGGAAGTGCAGACTATGCAGAACGGCCACAAATCAGTGTCTAATGGCTATTTTTCAAAAGAGACTGTTTAAATAGCCAAAGTGAATAGTAGTAGACTGATAGTATGCGTGCAGAGGGCTAAGCATGAATTTCAGAAAATTTTTATGCGGAAAGAACGGGTTAAACATTTTAACCCATAACATGCTTGATATTTTAGATATTTTAACTCTGGTACCAGTCGAAGACAATCTTCAACTGCACATCACATGTGGCACGGGCTCAGTCCCAATACATAGGGTGACACCCGCACGTGCCTATCAAAGCACTCATCATATGAGCCCCCGGGTGGAGAGCCACGCTTCGTCACACGATCACGCATGAGAGTTTCCGAGAATCGGATAGTCTCCACTAATCCTTTGCTTTGACACCAAATATCACAAAGCCCTCAGATCCCGAGGATTGTGTGATTCGAATAAATATGCATAAATCACAACTTCTTGTGATTTGAAGATTGAGATCATATCACAACCGAAAAAGAGATCAGGTCTCTTACCTTTAGAAGGGG
The DNA here is from genome assembly GCF_009389715.1 of Phoenix dactylifera. Taxonomy (NCBI): domain Eukaryota; kingdom Viridiplantae; phylum Streptophyta; class Magnoliopsida; order Arecales; family Arecaceae; genus Phoenix; species Phoenix dactylifera. Next base: position 235,566 of record NW_024067811.1, read on the forward strand.
GTTCCTTCAAGGATGCTTCGCAGCCGCACAAGCGTCCGGCCTCGATGACTCGTCCACGCGAAGCTCCGAAATGATCAGCTCCCGGGGAGTGCTAGCTCGCAGGGAGGCAGAAGGTTGGCTGAAAAGGAGAAGGAAGACGATGGGCCTTCACAGCTCAAGAACTCCTTCTTGGGCTTTCACCTTCAGAGCTACTCTCTCCTCTCACTCTCTTTCTCTGGTGCTCTTTTTTTGTGTAGAGAAGAAGGAAGAGGGGTGGCTTATTTATAGGCCAAGAAGAAGGTGAGGTGTCCCTATGAGGTGTCCTATGAGGTGTCCTGCCAGGACACATGTCACACATGCAAGAAAAAGATGTGTCCTGCTCCGCCACGTGTCACGCATGCAAAGGGGTGAGGTGGCCTGGAGGGCGATGTCATGCATGACCTCATGAGGCAGATGAGGTCATGGATGACATCAGGAGGAGTGTGAGGTGTCCAGGCCCGCCACATGTCACGCATGCAAACAAAAGAGGTATCCTGCTCCGCCATGTGTCACTCATGCAAAAGGATGACGTGGCCTGGAGGGCGATCGGGATGTGGGTCCCACATACAGTATGCGGGTCCCACCTTAAGCAGGACGTGGGTCCCACATACAGTATGTGGGTCCCACATAGGCAGGACGTGGGTCCCACATACAGTATGTGGGTCCCACATAGGCAGGACGTGGGTCCCACAATGGGCAAGTGTTGCCCAGATAGACAACCCAAGAGGGGGGGTGAATTGGGTTTTAAAATAATTTTGCAATTAAAACGTTGTGGATGACTAATTAATGCTTTACCAAGATGGTTAATTAATTGCTATGTGCTGTGAATGAAATGAGAGTAAAAGAAAGAGACAAACAATCACAAACACAAGGCTTTTATAGTGGTTCGGAGCTAACCCTTGCTCCTACGTCCACTCCTCAAGTCTCACTTGGGAATTCACTATAACCCCTTGGATTACAGCTGGTTGTTTTACAAGCTCAGAACCAAACTTGTTATTTTACGAGCTCACAACGAACTCGGTCGGTTTTCCCTGGCTCACCGACTAGAACCACCCCGATTGTTTTTTCGGGATCACAATCGAACCCTTACACGTTGGTTTTACACTCGGCTCACCAACCAACCTCTACACCCTTGATTCAATCCCCCGATTGAACCAAGCAAAGACAATATGGAAAGAATAAGAAACAAACAGAAAAACTGAGCTTCTTAAAAAGCAGATTTGCTACAATATAAACTAGAGAGAAGTTAAGAGCCCTCAAACACTTTTGAGTTGGAGTAGAGTAGGGCTTCTTGAACTTTGAGTCTCCTCTAGAATGTCTGGTCGACTTGAATGCAGGAGGAGGCTTCTTTAAAATGCTGGGAAGAGGAAGTTGGATGGAGTTAATGGCGCTCTTCCTTCTTTTCATTGAAGACAAGTATGCAGAGAATGAATGCTTGATTTCTTTGAATGGAATGGTGCTTCTCTGCCTTGCTACAGTCCTCTGTGGCTATTTAAGCCATCCCCCACGGAAACTAGCCGTTAGACACCTTTTTCTGCCCGTTCTGCACACTCTGCACAACCTGACAATATGTCCGTTGGGGGTCGGAGTCGACTCGCGCGATCAGGAGTCGACTCGGCTGTAGCGGGAGTCGACTCATGCTTTTCTGGAGTCGACTCAACAACTGTTCCGGATTTGAATTAAAGTGGCCTCTTCGACTGGGAGTCGACTCGACTTGACCCGGAGTCGACTCGCCAACTTCTGGAGCTGACTTGGCATTTTCGGAGTCGGCTCATCCCATGAAGTCCATGGAGCCAATTTTCAACCTGGCCCACTCGAGTCGACTCGACAATCCTGGGAGTCGACTCGGCGCTCAGAGCCCGAACTCCCGATCTTCTGTCTTTTGGCTCGTCCAGTCTTGGAGTCGACTCGGCTCTCAGTTTTCGAAACATGGCCTTCTGCCTTTTTGGTGTAGCGCTGCCTTGGGGTCGACTCGAGCTGTCTGGGAGTCGACTCGGCTCTCAGAGACAATAATTCGGTCTTCTGTCTTTTTGGGGTCGCGCTGTCTCGGAGTCGACTCGCGCATTGCGGGAGTCGAATCGAATCTCAGAGTCCGAAAACTGCTCTCTGACTTTTGCCTTGTGAACCACTGAGAGTCGACTCTCGCTTTCTTTGGAGTCGACCTACCAACCATCGGAGTCGACTCGCGTTCCACAGGAGTCGACTCGAATCTCAGGGTCGAAATTCGCTCTCTGACTTTTCTGTCTGTAACTCCTTGGAGTCGACTCATACTACTCCGGAGTCGACTCGGTAAACATTGGAGTCGACTCGCGCACTTCAGGAGTCGACTCGTTGATAGATTTTGAGTTGATGCTTTCTGCTCGTCTGTCTGTTCTCAGTCGGAGTCGACTCGAGCCCGTGCCAGTGATTCTGATACGCTTAGAGTCGACTCGTAATACTCTGGAGTCGACTCGAGTCTCAGACTTTGGTTCAAACTGACTTCTTAACTTATCCAAAATATTATGAACCAAGTCTAGAAACACTTTAGACAAGATTTTCACTGAAACACTCAATTGAATTCATTAGTAAACAAGAGATATACTCAGATGCTTTGAGCTCATCAAAATCAAATAGGGTTATGATCAATCACTCCACAGCAAGAAGTTCAAGTCCAATTTGACTCAAGCCAAATCTAATTTGGTTGGGGGCAAATTGAGTCTAATCAGTGATCCAATCACCAATTAACTTTTCCAAGCAACAATTGCTTAGGGCAATCAATCAATCACATTTACTATTTTACCTCTAGACGATTCTCAATCGTCAATCAGCTATTTGATCAATCCAGAAACTTCTAAGCGTGTGACCTCACATGTTCGAGCCTAAGCCGGTAGTACAAAAACACTTCCTGCACTAATCGAAGTAACCATCTAGCAATGGGACCCGACGACCGGATAGGCCGAATAGATGCAAAGCAACATTCTAGAACTTATGGACCATGGTTACCGCATAATTCATCCTCTTGACCAGAAAATGTCCAGGGTGGGTTCAGAGTCTGTCTACCCTGAAACGATCTATCCGGAAATATGTTTCAATTCAATAAGTCAAGTGATAGAGATTTGACTTTCCCTGGCCAGGGTACTACTTAATTGAAAACACAAGGCATTCACCCTTATTCCTAAGGGAGGTCAATCCCATCTTGATTTGCAACTGACTACCACAAGTACTTGACTGGACCCAGAAACCTTCCGTCGCTGGATTAGAAATCCAGGTAGTCCGGCACCAAAGTACAGTGAGTTGCTTGCAAGCCACCGGTTGCAATCTTAGGTCTAAAGGATACATATACCCATATCCACTCGGAACAACTCTTGACAAGAGAGAGTCCGTCAATTGGTCACGTTCAGTGAACGTAGACTACCATTTACCTGTATACCATACTAGTATCTCTATACTCTTTGGTTTGGAAGACGACCAACAAATATGATACACAATGACCTACGCCCGATAATACTATCGTCCTATTAATAGTATATCATACGATCATGAACTTTTAAGGACCTGTGTGACAAAATCATATTTCATTACACAAAGCAGTCCTAAGGACTTCATCACATAGGAGTTTGTGAAGATGTTCTGGTGATGAATAAATACCATGTTATTTATAATTGATTCAAATACATTTACAATCAACAATTGATTGGATTTAGGACATAATTCCCAACAACTCCCACTTGACCTAAAGCCAATCAGTACAGTATCGTATACCCATCTTCAAGTAATGATGGTCAAACTCCTTTATACTGAGGGCCTTAGTGAAGGGGTCAGCTAAGTTATCCTTCCCGTCAATCTTTTGAAGATCAACGTCACCTCGTTCTACTATCTCACGAACGAGGTGATACCGGCGCAGAATGTGCTTGGTGCGTTGGTGTGCCTTTGGTTCTTTAGCTTGAGCGATGGCCCCGGTACTATCACAGTATAGTGGGACTGGTCCATCAGCGGAGGGTGCAACTCCGAGCTCAGCAATGAACTTTCATAACCAGACAGCTTCTTTGGCGGCATCAGATGCAGCAATGTATTCAGGCTCGCATACAGAGTCTGCCACGGTATGCTGCTTGGAACTTTTCCAGCACACGGCCCCACCTAACAGGGTAAACACATAACCAGACACAGACTTGCTATCATCTCGGTCTGATTGAAAACTTGAATCGGTATAACCGACAAGTCTCAACTCAGTATCTCCATAAACAAGCCACTTATTCTTAGTATTTCTCAAATACTTGAGGATAGTCTTTACAACTTTCCAGTGGCTCTCTCCTGGGTCAGATTGGTACCTACTCACTACTCCTAGTGAATACGCCACATCTGGTCTAGTACATGTCATAGCATACATAATAGATCCCACAGCAGAGGCATATGGAATTCTACTCATACGCTCTCTTTCTTGGGGAGTTGTCGGGCAATCTCCTTTAGAAAGAGTGATTCCATGACCTATCGGAAGATAGCCTTTCTTGGAATTTTCCATGCTGAATTGTTTCAGCACAGTATTTATGTACGTGGACTGGGATAACCCAAGCAACCTTTTAGACCTATCCCTATAGATCTTCATCCCTAGGATGTAGGATGCATCTCCTAGATCTTTCATGGAGAACTGTGATGACAGCCAGATCTTTATTCCTTGTAGTGCAGGAATGTCATTCCCTATTAAAAGAATATCATCCACATACAGTACAAGAAACATCACTACTGAACTATTTACCCACTTATATATGCAAGGTTCCTCTCCGTTCCTAACGAAGCCATACGTCTTGATCACCGTATCAAAGCATATGTTCCAATTTCGAGAAGCCTGCTTCAGTCCGTATAAGGACTTCTGAAGCTTGCATACCTTAGATTTATCTGCAGAAATAAAACCTTCAAGCTGTATCATATACACCTGCTCTTCTAAATCTCCATTCAGAAAAGCGGTTTTAACATCCATCTGCCAAATCTCTAAGTCCAGATGTGCAGCTATTGCAAGCATGATCTGAATGGATTTCAGCATTGCCACAGGAGAAAACGTCTCGTCATAGTCTATGCCATAACGTTGGCGAAATCCCTTGGCAACCAGACGGGCTTTGTAGGTTTCCACATTTCCGTCTGCGCCTCTCTTCCTCTTGAAAATCCATTTACACCCAATGGGTTTGATTCCTTCAGGTGGGTCAACCAATGTCCATACATCATTGACCTCAATGGACTCCAATTCGGATTTCATGGCATTAAACCATTTTTCAGAATCAGACCTTTGCATAGCATCCATGTATGTGACGGGATCCTCTGTGTTCTCATCGAGACCAACCGGTTCGCCGTCCTGGACCAGAAAACCATAGTATCTGTCCGGCTGATGCGGTACTCTACCGGATCGCCTCACGGATGTCTCTATAATGGGTTCTGGATCTGATCTAATCAAATCCGATTTTTTAGTCTGTACTGGTTCTTCTATACGTTGAACTTCCTTAAGTGCAACATCAGAGCTGTTCGCTCCTTCACCAAGGAACTCCTTCTCAAGGAAAACAGCCCTATTACTGACAAACAACTTTTGCGTATCAGTATTATAGAAGTAATACCCTAAGGTTTCTTTTGGATATCCGACAAAGAAACAATTATTAGATTTGGATTCCAGCTTATCTGCTTTCAAACGTTTGACATAGGCCTTACACCCCCAAACTCTTAGGTGAGTGATCACTGGCTTACGCCCAGTCCACATCTCATGTGGTGTTTTAATTACAGATTTACTAGGAACCTTATTTAAGATATAGCAGGCAGATTCTAGAGCATATCCCCAAAAGGATAAAGGCAGGCTAGCGAAACCCATCATGGACCGGACCATGTCTAACAGAGTTCTGTTCCTCCTTTCAGATACACCGTTATGTTGAGGTGTTCCAGGAGCGGTCCACTGAGACAGAATCCCATTCTCTTCCAGATAAGTCAAGAAATCACTGGAGAGATATTCCCCTCCTCGATCAGATCGAAGAATTTTAATATACTTTCCAGTTTGTTTCTCTACTTCATTACGGTATAATTTGAACATTTCAAAAGACTCGGACTTATGCCTCATAAGAAACACATGCCCGTACCTAGACAGGTCGTCTATAAACGTAATGAAATAGATGTACCCTCCTCTGGCACTTGTACTCATAGGTCCACATACATCCGTATGTACGAGTCCTAGAATATCTATGGCTCTCTCACCTTTTCCAGTAAAGGGTGATTTGGTCATTTTACCAAGAAGACAAGACTCACAAGTTGGAAATAATTCAAGATCATTAATATTCAGAATACCCAACTTGGCCAACTTGTTGATCCTATTCTTGTTAATATGTCCTAGCTGGCAATGCCATAGGTAGGTATCAGAGACATTATCTATCCTGGGTCGCTTACTTGATGTGTACATTACACTAACAGGATGTGATATTGTGTAAATGCCATTTATTAATTGTCCATCAACCATAATAACACCATTCACAATGATATTACAAGAACGATTCTTTATTGATATTTTATAACCGTTTTGGGCTAAAAGCCCTACAGAAATGACGTTCATTAAGAACGACGGGCAAAAGTGACAGTCACTTAAGGCGATTACATGAGAATTGAAAACTAACTTAAGATCTCCCAATACTAGAACTGGAACAGTCCTTCCATCTCCAACATTCAGGAACCTCTCATTATCCTCAAATCTCTTATTGACATGAAGTCCCTGTAATGAATTGCAAATATTATAAGGACTTCCGGTATCCAATACCCAAATCAATTTATCACATATGGAGAAATTACAAGGAGTTATCATATAAGTACCTTGCCCAGCAACTGTTTGCTCATTTCTCCTAGGCCTGTTTGGATCAAGGGTGGCTACATACAGAGGACAGTTCCTTTTCCAGTGTCCCAGTTTCTGACAGTGGTAGCACACCGCCTTTCTAGGGTCAGCCCGCTTTCTTATCATCTGACAAGATGTCCCGACACTTAGCACCTTTCTCTTCCTTTTATTTTTATTTTTAATTTTATTTTTGTTTTTCCCTTTCCCAAAGGGACGACGTCTTGCCCCACCACCAACCACATTAACCGGCCCTTTCCTGAGCTGGTTATCCTTCTCAAAGTTCTGCAACAACCCCAAAAGACCATGGAAGTTGAGTACAAGCTTTGTCATTCTATAATGAGTGAGGAATGGTCGGTAGGAATCAGGCAGGGAATTCAAAATCGCGTCCTTTCCCAATTGTTCATGCAGGGAAAAGCCGAGTTTGCTCAGGCGCTCTATCAACTCGATCATGTACAGTACATGGTCCGTAGCAGAGGCCCCTTCCCTGAGTTTGGCGTTAAAGATACAGCAACTGGTACTATACCTTTTATCATCATCAAGGATGCCAAACGATTCATTCAACACTTGAATGATCTCGTTCGGCTGAGCACTCTCGAATCTCTGCGAGAATTCGTCGCTCATCGCCGCTAGCATAATGCACCGGACAGTAATCCGATCACTCGTCCATTTCTGGTAAGCGTCACGGACTGCTACCCGTGCATTAGCAAGAGGCAATTCAGGTGCCGGATCAGTAATTATATACATGGTTCTCTCGTGTTCTAGGACGATCTTAAGCTTTCTAAGCCAGATTGAAAAGTTGGGACCGGTCAACTTATCATTATCTAACAATGACCTAAGTGACAATTGAGTGGCCATTTCTGCAAAGAATGACAACAAAGCCTAATCAGTAAATGAATCAATATAATCAAGAAATTTGGATTTTAGTCCAAAGATCCTCCCACCATTTTGTACGAATCAATAGCCTCTACTTTAATCCGAAGAATTACTCCTAATTTTTTAGTGGGTACCGGAATCCACATAGACTACAGATGGGCCCGAGTGTGTCTCGGCTAACCCATCTGTTTCTAAGGGTAGGTTCATAACCAATTGCTTCACCAAACAACTCCCAGTATTATCCTTTTGCCACAGGCCACTTCAGCAGGTGTGTGTCACCTCCACTAAAAAACCTGGTCAGGTCCAACCATCAACTTGCTGCAATAAGTTTATCACATTAATAGATGACCAAGCCCGAGTGTGTCTCGGCTCACCTAACCACCTATTCAATGGATGCAACCGATTCAACATTAATTGAGTGACAATCCCAATAGCCGATGAGCACCAGGCGTGTATCGCCTCCAATGATCATAAACATATTGGACTCATTATCATTTCAACGCAATGGGAGGCTATGACACGGTCATATTTCATTAACCGCACCATTTTTAAGAACCTGATAATTTAGAGGATTTGTATGAAACACGAAAAGCTGACTAACCTTGATCCTCCCACTGACTTCTTCAAATCAGAGGTTAATAAGAACAGGTTTGAGTCAGTGCACCTAAATCGGTCCGACCGATTTTCTTACAGGCATGGGTCAATTAGAGTCAATCAGAGATCTGATCAAAAGAGATTCACCAAGATGGCTAGGTAAGTGAGATCAGCGGAAGGGTATGCCATTAACTTGACTGGACCGAAACCCAGCAAGTAGCTCCCAATTAAAAACCTACCGATAACAGTTGCCTTAGACACCAACTGGTTCATCAATTTCAATTCGATCAATATCAAAACTCAGTGCTCAACCGCGGAGCCCAAATCAACATCCATTTGGTCTTATCAAGAGACATAGACTTGATCAACTACAACTATTGCAAAGATCAAGAGTTACCTTGATCGAATCCAAAGTAAATATTTTAAATTAGATTTGACCAGTTATTGTTCCATATTTTGATTTTGACCATTGGGTCTAACCCAACCAGATTTGATTAGATAACCCATTATCCCCATGATTTATGCAATGTCTTAAATGTTTAAATCAAATTTAAAATCTAAGATCTACATCAATACTTAATTCACAATTAAGTGTATTGCATTATTCATGTCTTATCTTGGTTTTGCATGCATTACAACTTTGAATCATTAAAACCCCTTTTAATGTTCAAGTTAAATGGTTTCCACATGCATACAAACATGTCTATTCATCATATGAATAACATCATAAAATAATATAATCAGTTTACATCATATGTAAAAGATCACATTTTGCATAGATATTTGATATCACAAAGAACCTGGACGAGCTCTGATACCACTGATAGTGTGCGTGCAGAGGGCTAAGCATGAATTTCAGAAAATTTTTATGCGGAAAGAACGGGTTAAACATTTTAACCCATAACATGCTTGATATTTTAGATATTTTAACTCTGGTACCAGTCGAAGACAATCTTCAACTGCACATCACATGTGGCACGGGCTTAGTCCCAATACATAGGGTGACACCCGCACGTGCCTATCAAAGCACTCATCATATGAGCCCCCGGGTGGAGAGCCACGCTTCGTCACACGATCATGCGTGAGAGTTCCCGAGAATCGGATAGTCTCCACTAATCCTTTGCTTTGACACCAAATATCACAAAGCCCTCAGATCCCGAGGATTGTGTGATTCGAATAAATATACATAAATCACAACTTCTTGTGATTTGAAGATTGAGATCATATCACAACCGGAAAAGAGATCAGGTCTCTTACCTTTAGAAGGGGGTTCCTTCAAGGATGCTTCGCAGCCGCACAAGCGTCCGGCCTCGATGACTCGTCCACGCGAAGCTCCGAAATGATCAGCTCCCGGGGAGTGCTAGCTCGCAGGGAGGCAGAAGGTTGGCTGAAAAGGAGAAGGAAGACGATGGGCCTTCACAGCTCAAGAACTCCTTCTTGGGCTTTCACCTTCAGAGCTACTCTCTCCTCTCACTCTCTTTCTTTGGTGCTCTTTTTTTGCGTAGAGAAGAAGGAAGAGGGGTGGCCTATTTATAGGCCAAGAAGAAGGTGAGGTGTCCCTATGAGGTGTCCTATGAGGTGTCCTGCCAGGACACATGTCACACATGCAAGAAAAAGATGTGTCCTGCTCCGCCACGTGTCACGCATGCAAAGGGGTGAGGTGGCCTAGAGGGCGATGTCATGCATGACCTCATGAGGCAGATGAGGTCATGGATGACATCAGGAGGAGTGTGAGGTGTCCAGGCCCGCCACATGTCACGCATGCAAGCAAAAGAGGTATCCTGCTCCGCCACGTGTCACTCATGCAAAAGGATGACGTGGCCTGGAGGGCGATCGAGATGTGGGTCCCACATACAGTATGCAGGTCCCACCTTAAGCAGGACGTGGGTCCCACATACAGTATGTGGGTCCCACATAGGCAGGACGTGGGTCCCACATAGGCAGGACGTGGGTCCCACATGGGCAAGAAGTTCAAGTCCAATTTGACTCAAGCCAAATCTAATTTGGTTGGGGGCAAATTGAGTCTAATCAGTGATCCAATCACCAATTAACTTTTTCAAGCAACAATTGCTTAGGGCAATCAATCAATCACATTGACTATTTTACCTCTAGACGATTCTTAATCGTCAATCAGCTATTTGATCAATCCAGAAACTTCTAAGCGTGTGACCTCACAGGTTCGAGCCTAAGCCGGTAGTACAAGAACACTTCCTGCACTAATCGAAGTAACCATCTAGCAATGGGACCCGACGACCAGATAGGCCGAATAGATGCAAAGCAACATTCTAGAACCTATGGACCATGGTTACCGCATAATTCATCCTCTTGACCAGAAAATGTCCAGGGTGGGTTCAGAGTCTGTCTACCCTGAAACGATCTATCCGGAAATATGTTTCAATTCAATAAGTCAAGTGATAGAGATTTGACTTTCCCTGGCCAGGGTACTACTTAATTGAAAACACAAGGCATTCACCCTTATTCCTAAGGGAGGTCAATCCCATCTTGATTTGCAACTGACTACCACAAGTACTTGACTGGACCCAGAAACCTTCCGTCGCTGGATTAGAAATCCAGGTAGTCCGGCACCAAAGTACAGTGAGTTGCTTGCAAGCCACCGGTTGCAATCTTAGGTCTAAAGGATACATATACCCATATCCACTCGGAACAACTCTTGACAAGAGAGAGTCCGTCAATTGGTCACGTTCAGTGAACGTAGACTACCATTTACCTGTATACCATACTAGTATCTCTATACTCTTTGGTTTGGAAGACGACCAACAAATATGATACACAATGACCTACGCCCGATAATACTATCGTCCTATTAATAGTATATCATACGATCATGAACTTTTAAGGACCTGTGTGACAAAATCATATTTCATTACACAAAGCAGTCCTAAGGACTTCATCACATCGGAGTTTGTGAAGATGTTCTGGTGATGAATAAATACCATGTTATTTATAATTGATTCAAATACATTTACAATCAACAATTGATTGGATTTAGGACATAATTCCCAATATAGACATCAAGAGAGTTACTTCATCTGTGCATTAAGTGTTTTCCAACTTCCAAGAGTCTATTGAAAGAAAAGTCAAGCATAAGAAGGAAGAACCGTATTCAATACATTCCTAGAAGTCTTTCCTTCGCATTCAAGGCTCTTCCTCTGGCATCAGATCTTCAGTGCACTCAAAGAGGAGACTCAGAGTTTGAGAAGCCCCTTATTCCTCTTCCAAAATCGGTTTGAGGGCTTCTAACTCTACTCTATTCATATTGATTAATATTTGCTTATTAAGAAGCTTTTCTTGTAACTTTCCCAAACTGTTGTCTTACTTGATTCAATCAGAAAATTGAATTAAGGGTTGTAAGGTTTGTTGGTGAGCCGAAGTTAAAACCAATGGTGTAAGAGTTCGATTGTGATCCCGGAAAAACAATCGGATGGTTCTAGTCGGTGAGCCTGTGAAAACCGACTGAGTTCATTGTGATCTCGCAAAAACAACAATTGGGTTGTGAACTTGTAAAACAACCGGCTATAATCCAAGGGATTATAGTGAACTCCCAAGTAAAGCTTGGGGAGTGGACGTAGGAGCAAGGGTTAGCTCCGAACCACTATAAATTGGTTTGAGTTTGTATTGGCTGCTGATTTTTCTCTCTCTCTTCATGCACATCATCTAGTAACTTCATCTAGTAACTTAACTAATTTGCTTGCAATAGAACTAGTTAATTACTAATCATAGTTTTTAATTGGTCGAGAATTAATCCAAACCCAATTCACCCTCCCTCTTGGGTTGTCTTCTTGGGCAACATGGACACCAAGGTGTCGTACCGGTACTGGTAGGCGTACCGGTTACCTACCGGATCAGTACGGTTTGGTTCGTACCGGAATCGGTCCAGTACGAACCAGTAGGCATTTTTTTTTCTTCTGGTTTTCACGTCCGCGAGCGGATGTTTTTTTTTTTACTTCTGGTTTTCAAGTCCGCGCGCAGACGTGTAGACATTTTTTTTTCCTACTGGGTTTCGCGTCCGCGGATGAGCGGAACAAATGCCACAATGTGGCATTAAATGCCACAATGTGGCATTAAATGCCACAATGTGGCATTAAATGCCACAATGTGGCATTAAATGCCACAATGTGGCATTAAATGCCACTCTGTGGCATTAATGAGCTCGTGGGGGGCAGCGCGCTCGCGCGGGCGGGGGAATCTCCCGTGCAGGGATTCACATCGCGGAGAACCGTGCAAAGGGCGCTCTGCCCGAGGAGCGCATTGCCGAAAGGCCACGCGCTTTTCCACAGCGTAAAACGCTCTCCCACTGTTAAAAAGAAAAATATACCAATGCGAACCAGCCGGTACATGACTGGTACGTATGTGTACCGATCGGTACCGGCCTGAAAATAGCTGAAACTGGCTCGAGAATAGCTGAAACTGGTTTCCACGCTGTCCGGATACCGGTTCCAGGCCAAACCGGCCGGTACGGTCCAGTTCGGCAGACACTGTCGGACACAAACATTTATTTGAAAAAAAAATACCAGGAATAATTTTGGATAAATGAAGTAGCTGAGATAAAGATGGGTGGCCTAAACGACAATGCCAAAGGTCAAAGGATTGAGGAGATATTGAAAGAGTAGCAATAGAACTAAAATTTAGTTGAAAAATATAAAGGCCTCCTCGCTCTTTACCCAAACAAATCTCCATCTTCCTTGACAAGTCCTGCAAAATATATTGGTTAGGATAGAAAATAAGGGCACAATTCATAGATTTTGTGAGATTACTAACAAAGAGAAGATTATGTTGAAAGGATGGAATGCAAAGGACATCATTTATGGATAAAGAAGAGTTGAGGTTTGTTGTTCCTACATATGTAACGTCGGCTTCTTTTCCATTAGGGAGAATCTAAGGTAGTAGAAGAGGTTAGAAGAGAGGAATCGGACACCATGACATTAGTGGCTCCACTATCAATCACCCATAGTTTAGAAAGGATAGAGAAACAAGCTAGAAGCATACCTGCAAGATTGGCCATCGGTGTGGGGGTACTTGGAGAAATTAAAGCAAATAGCTTGGCATATTGCTCGAGTGTAAAAGCTAGAGCAGTAGGAGTGAGAGCATCATGAGATCCATTAGGATCAACTTCCATGGGAGTGGAAAAACCAAGAGTATTGGCAGCATAGGAGGAAGACCAAGATCGATTTTGCGCAGGAGATGCTGAAGCATCATTCTTTTTCATTTTCTTCAATTTGTTCAATTGTGTGGTTTTCTTTCTTATAGTAACGGCATGACAAGGGCTTGGAAGGACTAGGAGTATGCCTCCTCTGGTTCTTAAAAGTAGCCAAGACGTGGTTTCCACAAGAGTTTTAGAAGTTAGATGAAGAGAGTGGTATCATTCTTCTTGTAAAAGGAGACTGTATGCCTTATTCACTAAATAAAGTGAGTCCATAAGTAAGATTTGTTGCGAAGAGAAGAGTATGATTCATTGAGTCCCATTAAGAATTACATCAATCATTGACAAAGCTCAAATTGGGACATAGATCGAGATGCAACATATGTGCAATAATTAATCTTTGACAATTCGGCAAGCTCGTCCCATAAAGATTTAAGCTTTCCATAATAAACGACAATAGAGGAGTTGCCTTGTTCTACTATTGCGATATTAGGCACAAATTCAAAAAATTTTGGTCCATTGCTTTGTACAAATTGCTCTTCTAGATCTTTTCAAATTTCATAGGTTGTTGAATAATGAACACTCCAATATTTCTGCAAAGAGTAAATGCAGAATCCATGAAACAACCATATCATTAATATGGTCGCATAAAGAACATATGGGAGATCTAGTGAGTGGCCACAAAAGAGAACCATCTATGAACCCTAATTTATTTTTGGCATTCAAAGCCATTTTCATGGCACATTACCAACCGTAATAATTATCACCAATAAAAGGTTTGGAAACAAGGGTAGTACCTACGTTGTCAAAGTGGTGGATTAGTGTAGGGTGAGAACAAACTTGGATCAATGAGAGGAGTGGAGACGAAGCTATTGGAAGCAATGGTGGAAGGGTTACTAGAGGATGCAGAACTTTCTGCAATGATGAACCTTGGAAGCGGTAGAAAAATTAGAAAGCTCCTTTGATGGCGATGAAGGATTAGATCTTCGATGTCTTCAAAGAAAGCGCCTGTTGCTGGATGGATAATAACCGAGCTTTGAACTACCAATGGAAGAGAAGAAGAAAGTAGTGGTGAAGACCCCTCCTAGAAAAAAAAAAAAGGACAGCCCCTTGATGCATCATCTTCGGGACGCCAGTGAGGAAGAAAACTGTGGTACCGAATATTCAATAAGAAATGAATGGCTTTGATACTATGTTAAGAAGAAATTTGTAGCCAAAAGGCTTGATTTTTATTAGCTATGATCATAATATATCGTACCATATCGAACTAGACAGTACAGGACGTACTATACTGGCTAAATATCGGTATGTGGTATAGGAGATATACCGACACTTAATATGCCAAACCGGCCCCATACCATACTGTACCGACATAGTGATAACATGGCACCGGTATGGGGCTTAGTATCGAGACAACCTTGGTTAATGATAACATGTTTAAATACACTTCATATGGGATCAATATCCCTACATCAAAGGAATTTATATCTCTACATGGAACGATATGATACATATAAAAAAAATCTCTACAAATATGTATATAGTTGGCAAAATCAAAGAATGATTTTCATCATATGGGATTGTATAGCTAGTCATATTTACCAAATCCAGTTGCATGGTTAGCCGAGGAAATCAAGGAATGATTTCCATCACATGGGATGGTATAGCTGCCCAATATGTACCTAATCAGGTGTTGAGAAATCAAGGTATGATTTCCATTAGATGAATGAGGAGGACAAAAATTTGTTTCCTCAGAAATTCTATGTGATGATGACAATGACAACATATTGTGTATCTTTTTCATTGGTCCATATTTCCATGTCTAACTACATTTTTTTCATGTCAAATTAAGGCATCATAAATGGTAGATTAAAGCTACTTAGAATAATCAAAATGGTGCAAGTGACTTGAATAAGATATGTCTGAGGTTATGATTGCTGAAAAGCGAGCATCTGACATGCCAATATCATGGTTTCTCAAACAGTGCTCATTCAAATTACAACTAAGTCATGCTTCTTACTTGTCATACAATGTATCCCCTTTAATGTTTGAAAAAAATCAAAAACAATCTTATGGGATCCAACCCCGTCTACAATTTATAGTACAGTTCTGGTCTTGGCAGACATTGCTCGCCATATCACTGTTTGTTTGTTCAGATTATTCTCAGATCCTAGAAGAAATCTTAACATATAGCTACAGCAATCATTCATAGCCAAAACAAACAACAAAGTGGTGCAGATATAGTATTCAGTTAACAATTAAGAATGCAAACCAGAGAAGAACAGTAAATGAACAAACACCTAATATTCCTTCCTCATACTACAAAAGAAAATAAAACGTTACTGTTAACAATAGAGCCAATTCGAGCTACAAAGACAGAGTCAATGCCAGCAAAGATAACAGAATTAGTTCAAATGTTTTTTGAATCATCTGATCCTTCGGATGAGGACCTAACTGGGAGCACAACAACCTCTCATAGATAACAACCTTTTGTATTTTGAATTGTAGCTAAGAGTCCTTAGTCAATGGTAATTATCTTGTCAACAAATTTTGTAACAGAAACTTGTATAAATATATGCATCCGCCTGCCTTGCTAGGGGTGGTGAGATTTCTCAATTCCATCATTCTATCATTTTCTACTTGGTATCAGAGCAATCAACATGTCTTCCACATCTTCTTTGACCGTTAGCAACTTTGTGACACTTCGTCTCAAACCAGACAACTAACCTTTATGGAGAGAATAAGTTCTGGCTTTGGCAGAAAGCCAAGACTTACTCGGTTCCCTTACTGGAGACACTCTACCACCTCCAACTCATCTTCCAGCTACTGCTGATAACAATGCAGCACCTGAGGATGATAGTGTTATTTTGATGATTAACACAACCATTGAGGAAATATCTAATTAGTACTACAAGTTAACGTGATACATCACTACTGAGTTCGACACTGTCGATACATTAGAAGAATTAGATCAAGATGTCTTTCAATGATTAATAATGAGATAAAATTTGTAATAAAAAAGGGATAGAAAATTCTAAATTCTAATTCAACAAAATTTCAAGTAAAATGTACTCTTAAGGGCAAAATAGTAATTTTAATTGTCAAGAGTATGTAGCACTACCATGGCATACATTCGAAATTGCTTGAAATATATTTCATTGATTGTATGGATGAGTCTAATCTTAAGATGCAGCAAAGTGTGGAATGAGTCGACCCCAACATAGGTGGAGTTGACCCTGGCATTTCATGTAACCATCAGGTACACCTCTGCAAAAATGGCATGGATGAACAGTAGTGGAGTCGACCCCAAGTATGCTTGAGTCGACCCCAGGAGCGGAGCCGACCCCAAAGAACCTTGAGTCGACCCCAGCTTCAAATATCAAGAAAACAAGTCTCTAGAATTTACTGAGAGGGTCGACCCCAACCTTCCTTGAGCCAACCTCAGATGGAGCCGACCCCAAGAATGCTTGAGTCGACACCAATAGAGTCGACCCCAACTGAACATGAATCGACCCCAAGGCTATGTCGTTCAAAACTGTATCTCTGAAATTCCTGAGAGGGTCGACCCCAATGAAACTTGAGTCGACCCCACTGTAGCTTGAGTTGACCCCAAAAAAAGTTGAGTCGACCCCAATAAAAAACAGCTAAAATACAAGGTTCTATGATTTCTGAGAGGGCCGACCCCACTGCAGCAGGAGTCGACCCCAGTGAAAGTTGGGTCGACCCCAAAAGGAGTTGAGTCGACCCCAAGTATGATGAACAGTGGTTTGAGTCGACCCTAGAAAAGTTTGAGTCGACCCCAGCACGGACAGAAGCATAATGGCTAGTTCTGCAGAAGTACTTTTTGACCTTCCAATGGTTAGTAACGGTTTGTTTTTGAAATCTAACCAATGGGGAGTGACCAATAGATGAGGAAAAGTATTTAAAATGACACTATTCATCAGAGGAAGTATCCTTTTGCAAAATATCAAAGTTCATTCAAGAAAGAAAAAGCCCTAACATTCTTCATTCAAGTGCTTCATTCAAAGAGCTAAAAGAAAGTTGTTGAGCAGATTCTGAGAGACATTAAGAGCTCCACCAACCCTTGAAAAGTGAAGCAATCTTGACAAAGAAGAGAAAAGTCTTATCAAAGCAATAACTATATTCTAAACTCTTCTTAGTAGTTCATAATTGTTATATTTGCTCATCTAGAAGTTTCAACTTTCTTCTTCTTAATCACCTTGTAAGGTTTGTTGGTGAGCCCGTAAAACCAACGGTGTAGGTTTGTTGGTGAACCCGTAAAACCAACTGTGAAGGTTCGTTGGTGAGCCCGTAAAACCAACATAGATTTTTGGTGATCCCGAAAAACCAAAGTGTAAAGGTTTTTGGATTGTGAGTCCGGAAAACAATCCAACTGTAATCCGTGGGATTATAGTAAATTCTCAAGAGGATGCTTGGAGAGTGGACGTAGGTGCTTAGGAGAGCACCGAATCACTATACTTCTTGTGTGTTTGCTTTATGCGTGTCTTTCTATTTCCATTACATGCACCTAATTAGTATTAACTAAGTGATTCAATCTCCTAACAATTTAATTGGAAAACCAAAAATTTAGAAGAACTAATTCACCCCCCCTCTTGGCTTGTCACTTTGGGCAACAAGTGGTATCAGAGCAAGGTGCTCTCATAGTATTTGTTGATCTTACAATCAAGAATCAAAGATTATGACAACCCAAGTAGGATGTTCTATTAGCGATGGACAATTCACAAATAGACCACCCTTGTTTAATGGCACTAATTATACTTATTGAAAAGCTAGGATGAGGATATTCATTCAAGCACTAGACTATGACTTGTGGAACATCATAACTAGGGGGCCACACACACCCACAGTTAGTATAGAGGGCACAATCATTCCTAAGCCTGAAATGGATTGGAATGAGAGTGATAGAAGACTTGCACAATTAAATGCTAAAGCAATTAATGTACTTTACTGCTTGCTAGATATAAGTGAATTTAATAGAATATTCACATGCATCTCCGCGAAAGAAATTTGAGATAAACTAGAGGTCACGCATGAAGAAACTAATCAAGTCAAAGAGTCAAAAATAAATATATTAGTACATAAGTATGAGTTATTTAAAATGAAATCCACTGAGTCCATAACTGAAATGTTCACTCAATTCACTGAAATCATAAATGGACTAAAGAGTTTGGAAAAGTCTTATACTAACTCTGAACTAGTGCGAAAAATTCTCAGGTCTCTACCAAGAGTTTGGAAGGCCAAGGTAACTGCAATTCAAGAAGCAAAGGTTCTCAATACACTGCAATTGGAAGAACTTCTAGAATCACTCATGACCTATGAGCTGACCATGAAACAAAACTCAGAAGAAGAGGTTAAGAAATGGAAGATCATTGCCTTGAAGTCTACAACTCCAAAGCAGAAAACTGAATCAGAGGAATCCGATGATGAGGAGGAATATGATGAAGAAGGAATGGCTATGCTTGCAAAAAAATTTTAGAAAATTCATGAAAGGTAAAAAGAAATTCCATAAAAGAAAATCTTTCGTCAGAGGTAGCTTAAGCCGGGAAAAGGGAAAAGAAAAGGAAAAAAAAAAGTGCCAATATGCTATGAGTGCAACAAGCCCGGGCACTTCAAGATAGATTGCTCGGAATTGAAATGGATGACTAGAAAACTTAAAAAGAAGAATCTCATGGCTGAATGGAGTGAAAGTGATGACTCAAGCTCTGAAGAAGAAGAGCAACAAGAGACGGCTCAAATTTGCTACATGGCCAATAATGATGAGGTAGATTCTGAACTTGAGTGTGATTTTACAGTAAAGAAACTACATGATGCATTTTTAGATCTTATGGAAGAGCATAAAAAGCTAATTACTAAAACTAAAATCCTAAAAGATGAAAATCAATCTCTTATCAAAGAAAAACTGAAACTATCTAATGACTATGAAACATTAAGTAGAAGGTTCACAAATGAAACCAAAAATCTAATTACTGAAAATGTCAAGCTAAAAGAAGATGCAGAAAAATACAAATTCTTAGTAGACAAGTTTACACTTAGTTCAACTAAATTAAATATGATTCTTGACAGTCAAAAAGCTGTATATGATAAGGCTGGTTTGGGATATAAAACCTATAGAAAGCAAAAATACTTAAAGAACATATTTGTGAAAGCCAAAACTAAAAATATAATTTGTCATTGCTGCAATAAAGTAGGACACAAAGCATCTGCATGCAATTTTAGAAAGTCTAGCTATAACAAATTGAGTGATAAGAGGTCTAAGTCCAAGAAAATTTGGATTCCAAAAGGAACATCAAGTACTAACCTTAAAGGACCCAACATAGTTTGGGTACCTAAAGCACATTCTTGACTTTGATTGCAGGAGTGTCTTACAGCTAATAAGAGGGATAAACGATGGTATCTAGATAGCGGCTGTTCAAGACACATGACAGGTGACATAGAACAATTTGTTACCTTGGAATCTAAGGAGGGTGGAGTGGTAACCTATGTAGACAATGGAAAAGAACTTATCATTGAAAAGGGTAAAATCTATATTACTCCATCCACATTTATAGAAAATATTTTATTAGTTAATAGTCTGAAACATAACTTGTTTAGCATAAGTCAATTTTGTGATAAAGGTCTTAAAGTCACATTTGAAGCTTCAGTATGCATAATTACAAATCCAAAAGATAATAGCATTGTACTTATGGGACATAGGCATGGAAATATTTATATGGTAGATCTTCATGATTTAGGCAAGAAAAATGGATTATGCTTAATTACTAATGAAGAAAGAAAAAGTGAAACAAGTTGGCTTTGGCACCATAGACTAGGACATGCTAGTATGGACTTAATATCGAAACTAGTCAAGAAGGATCTGATAAAAGATGTGCCAAAATTAATCTTTGAGAAAGATAAAATCTGTGGACCATGCTCATTGGGAAAGCAAACAAAATCATCCTTCAAATCAAAGAATATAGTATCAACCACTAGGCCCTTTGAACTCATACACATGGATCTATTTGGGCCTACTAGAACTGCTAGTCTAGGAGAAAAAAAGTATGGACTAGTTATAGTAGATGATTTCTCAAGATATACATGGGTTTCATTTCTTGCACATAAGAATGAAGCATTTTCAACATTCTTGAAATATTATAAAAATATCATAACTGAAAAGAAGCTCACCTTAATTGCAATTCGAAGTGATCATGGAACTGAATTTGAAAATCAACACTTTGAAGAATTTTGTAATAAAAATGGTATCTCTCATCAATTTTCAGCACCTAGAACGCCTCAACAAAATAGGATTATTGAAAGAAAAAATAGGACATTGGCAGAGATGGCACGCACGATGTTGTGTGACTCAAATCTTCCAAAGTACTTTTGGGCTGAAGCAATAAGTACTGCTTGCCATATTTTAAATCATATTTTAATACGATCTATAACCAAGAAAATTTTTTATGAACTTTGGAAGAATAAGAAGCCAACTGCTAAATATCTTAGAGTATTTGGATGTAAATGTTTTATTTTAAACAATGGCAAGGAGGATCTAAGTAAATTTGATGCCAAGTCAGATGAAGGTATCTTCTTAGGATACTCTACATCTAGCAGGGCATACAGAGTGTTCAATAAAAGAACTCTTGTAGTTGAAGAGTCAGTTAATATCATTTTTGATGAGTCTGATAGTGAGTCTCCTAGGAGAGAAAATACTCTTGATGATGATGCAGGAATTATTGATTTTGAAAAATTGAATCTTGATGATGTGCCAAATCAAGAAAAGAAAAATGATCGCATGCCACCACAATCTCAAGACTTGCCAAAGGAATGGAGGTACGTACATGAACACCCTAAAGACTTAATCATTGGTAATCCATCTCAAGGGGTAAGAACTCGATTCTCTTATAGAAATTTAAATGACTATCTTACTTTTGTTTCACAAATAGAACCCAAGACTTATGAAGAAGCTGAAAAAGACATAAATTGGATAAATGCTATGCAAGAAGAATTAAATCAATTCAAAAGAAGCAATGTATGGACATTAATTGAGAGACCAAAGCATAATTCTGTAATTGAAACAAAATAGGTCTTTAGAAATAAATTAGATGAAAATGGGGTAGTTATAAGAAATAAAGCTAGACTTGTAGCTAAGGGATATAATTAAGAAAAAGGAATAGATTTTGAGGAAACATTTGCTCCCGTGGCCAGATTAGAAGCTATTAGATTACTTCTAGCTTTTGCATGCTTCATGGATTTCAAATTGTATCAAATGGATGTAAAAAGTGCCTTCTTAAATGGTTATATAGAGGAAGAAGTATATGTAGAGCAACCTCCTGGTTTTGAGAATCATGAATTACTAAATCATGTGTTTAGATTACATAAGGCATTATATGGATTGAAACAAGCACCTAGGCCTTGGTATGATCGACTAAGCAAATTTCTGCTAAATAATGATTTCAGTAGAGAAAATGTAGATAAAAAACTTTTTCTCAAAAGAAAAGACAAAAATTTGCTAGTAGTACAAATATATGTAGATGACATAATCTTTGGTGCCACTAATGATAATCTTTGCAAAGAGTTTGCTAAATTAATGCAAGGAGAATTCGAGATGAGTATGATGGAAGAACTAAATTTTTTTCTCGGATTACAAATCAAGCAAACTAAGGAAGGCATCTTTATTCATCAAAATAAGTACACAAAGAAAATATTAAAGAAGTTTGGGAATGAAAATCACAAGGGGATAGGCACTCCTATGAACTCCACTAGTAAACTAGACAAAGATGAAAAAGAGAAAAGTATAGATATGAAGCTCTATAGAGGATTAATTGGATCTTTGCTTTACCTAACTGCCAGTAGGCCAGACATAGTATTTAGTGTGGGAATATGTGCTAGATACCAATCAAATCCTAAGGAATCACATTTAAGTGCTGTCAAAAGAATCCTTAGATATTTGAGAGGAACCACAAACATAGGATTATGGTACGCTAGAGACTCCTGTATTGATTTGCTCGCATATTCTGATGCAGATTTTGCTGGATGCAAATTAGATAGGAAGAGCACTAGTGGAACATGTCAATTCTTAGAAAATAACTTAGTATCATGGTTTAGCAAAAAGCAGAATTCAGTAGCATTGGTAACGGTTGAGGCCGAGTATATAGCTGCGAAAGTTGCTGTGCTCAAGTACTATGGCTCAAGCAACAACTAGAGGACTATGAAATTAAATTAGACAACATTCCTATAAAGTGTGATAACACTAGTGCCATTTACCTTACCAAAAATCCGGTTCAGCACTCTAAAGCCAAACATATTGAAATAAGGTATCATTTCATTAGAGATTATGTACAAAATGGGAATGTATGTATTGAACATGTACGTACCGAGAAACAATTAGCTGACATATTCATAAAACCTCTAAGTGAAGATAGATTATGCATGCTTAGAAGGAAATTAGGTATATGTGACCCCTTTGATTGAAAACAAATGAAGAGAACAAGTTGTCACGTGATACTCTCCTCTCATTTTGAAAAACCCATGAAACATTAGCCAAATCAGTTATTTATAGACTCCTTACTCATATATCAGTGTCCCACAAAGATTTGTTAAGGATTGGAAGAAAGGAAGAATTAAAAAAAAAAAAAAAAATTTTGGGCTAAACTGGGGCCGACCCAAGCTAGAATGGGGTCGACCCCACGTTGAGTCGACCCTAGCAGAAACTGGGGTCGACCCAACGATAGGACCCCACTTTTAAAAGGAGACCCGTGAGCTATTTTAGGGTACTATTTCATCTTGTCCTCTTCCTAAAACTCTATTTTCCACTTTCCAATCTCTTCCAATCACCTCCAAATAGTAGAAGATTGCTTTCCCAAGCCGTTGGATCAAGACCTAAGGAAGCATTTGGTGAAAATGGGACCCAAGCAAGCCGTTGCTAAGATATCCGGGAGAGTCTCATGCCCAACCATTGTAGATAGACATGCTAGAGACTCTTCTACAGTGCCCCCACAAGGTGAGACACGTGTAAAGCCTCCTCCACCTCCTTCCCCTTCAGTTCAACTTGCTAAATATGCAGGAAGACCGGTAACCACAGGGAGAAGGATCCACTCTGAATTTTTGGATCAAGAAGGGTTCCGTTTGGGGGATTGGATTCGAAGGCAAAGATGGGAGTATCTTTGCTCCCTAGACTTGGTGACCTACCCGGGCTTAGTTCGTGAGTTCTATGCCTTCCTAAAAGTTGGAATGGGAGGGCTTGTGTCTGAGGTCCGAAGAGTACGGGTTAGGATTTCAGAAGAAAGTTTGAGTGAGTTACTTCATCTCCCCTGCGAAGGTGCAACTCCAGAAACACCGGAAAGCAAGTTGAGAGCTCTATAGTTGATCTTTGAGAGAGATGATTTTGACTACTCCGAAAATGTGATAGCTAGCTCTCTATCAGCTGAGATGAGGTTATTGCACAACTTCATAGGTCGGATTTTGTTTCCGAAAAGTGGAAGATTTGATCACATATCTGAGCGAGATTTGGTCATTATGGTGCACGTCATTCAGGGCATACCCCTGAACCTTCCAGCTATGATGATCAAGTAGATGAGAGAGGCTATATGCAAATCGAGAGTTTTCCTGCCCTATGGTATGATACTCACCCTGGTCTTCCGACAGCATGACATATCTGTGGAGGAAGAGATCTCCAGGCATCTATTATTCACTGACACTTACACTGCACGGTCCTTAGTTCGCATGGATTATGAGAAGGTGAACAGGCAGTGGGTACGTGGAGGAGCAGGGATACATGCACCGAAGGGTGATGCACCAAAGGTTGGAGACCCCATCCCTGAGGCTGAGGTACCTGAGGATCATCCTACGGCACCTTCAGAGGCTGGACCGTCGTCATCCGTACCTACAGGGTACACAGAGGAGTTTTGAAGTAGGATGACTAAACTTGTGTCAGCTCAGGTGAGGACTCTCTCTGATGGGTTGTCGAGCAAGATGGACATTATGACTGCTGAGATTAGAGACCTCAGAGAGCAGGTGGGAGCATTAGAGAGAGAGAGACTCATGGTCCATCTGTGCCCCGAGCAGCTGAGTTGGAGGTTTCGGCACAGAGTCATCCAGCTCAGCGAGGTCCATGCCAGACTCAGTCCCATCAGGCTCGACCTCCCTTCGCCACTTATGCTAGGAGGATGAGGACTAGATCACAGCCCTTAGATACCCCCTAGGCCCGAATGTTAGCACTTCAGTAGTCTATCATGACTAGTGCTTAGGATTTATCTAGTTCTTATATGTATTTTACTTGTTTTATGTATTTTACACCTTAATTGAAGAACATTGTACTTTTGGCTTTAATGTACTACAATGTTCCATTTTGATCAATGAAATTTGAACTTTTATCATTTACTGCTTCTACTTATCTGTTGCTATATACTTGTTTGATGATAACAAAAAGAGGAAGAAGTAAGAAAAGAAAGAAGTTGCGATATAAAGGGACAAATAAGTTTGAAAATTATAGTAAGAGATAATATTCACTTAAGGGGGAGCAAAATGTAACAATGAAAATTTTTAAAACAAGAAAGTCTGAATTTTTAATCTAAATTTCTGAATTTGGCACATACTTCTCGTGCCTCGATACATAACCTGAAACTCTTGCTTTATCTCAAATTTTTGAAGTTTCATTCTTAATAAAATACAAAAGAAAGGGACAGAAAGTCAAATGTTCTACTTGGCAATATTTGGATGAAAAAGGAGGAGTATTCACTTTCAAATTTGAAAAGCAGAAATTTAGCAACTTGAACTCCTTCTAAAACAAAACTCCTAATTTCAATATAAGAATCAATCTATTTATACTCAATGTTTTGTAATCATCAAAAAAGGGAAGATTGAGGATGATAGTGTTATTTTGATGATTAACACAACCATTGAGGAAATATCTAATTAGTACTACAAGTTAACATGATACATCACTACTGAGTTCGACACTCTCGATACATTAGAAGAATGAGATCAAGATGTCTTTCAATGATTAATAATGAGATAAAATTTGTAATAGAAAAAGGATAGAGAATTCTAAATTCTAATTCAGCAAAGTTTCAAGTGAAATATACTCTTAAGGATAAAATAATAATTTTAATTGTTAAGAGTATGTAGCACTACCATGGCATATATTCAAAATTGCTTGAAATATATTTTATTGATTGTATGGATGAGTCTAACCTTAAGATGCAGCAAAGTGTGGAATGAGTCGACCCTAACATAGGTGGAGTTGACTCTGGCACTTCATGGAATCATCAGGCACACCTCTACAAAAATGGCACGGATGAACAGTAGTGGAGTCGACCCCAAGTATACTTGAGTCGACCCCAGAAGCGGAGCCGACCTCAAAGAACCTTGAGTCGACCCCAGTTTCAAGCCTCAAGAAAACAAGTCTCTGAAATTTACTGAGAGGGCCGACCCCAACTTTCCTTGAGCCGACCCCAGATTGAGCCGACCCCAGGAATGCTTGAGTCGACCCCAATGGAGTTGACCCCAACTGAACATGAGTCGACCCCAAGGCTATGTCGTTCAAAACTGTGTCTCTGGAATCTCTGAGAGGATCGACCCCACTGTAGCTTGAGTCGACCCCAAAAGGAGTTGAGTCGACCCTAGTGAAAACAGCTGAAATACAAGATTCTGTGATTTCTAAGAGGGCCGACCCCACTATAGCAGAAGTTGACCCCAGTGAAAGTTTGGCCGACCCTAGTGGAGGTTGAGTCGACCCCAAGTATGATGAACAGTGGTTTGAATCGATCCCAGAAAAGTTTGGATCGACCCCAGCACGGGCAGAAGCATAACGGCTAGTTCTGCAGAAGTACTTTTTGACCTCCCAACGGCTAGTAACGGCTAGTTTTTGAAATCTAACCAATAGGGAGTGACCAATAGATGAGGAAAAGTATTTAAAGTGTACTATTCATCAGAGGAAGTATCCTTTTGTAAAATATCAAAGCTCATTCAAGAAAGAAAAAGTCCTAGCATTCTTCATTCAAGTGCTTCATTCAAAGAGCCAAAAGAAAGTGGTTGAGCAGATTCTGAGAGACATTAAGAGCTCCACCAACCCTTGAAGAGTGAAGCAATCTTGACAAAGAAGAGAAAAATTTTATCAAAGCGATAACTATTTTCTAAACTCTTCTTAGTAGTTCATAATTGTAATATTTGCTCATCTAGGAGTTTCAACTTTCTTCTTCTTAATTACCTTGTAAGGTTTGTTGGTGAGCCCGTAAAACCAACGGTGTAGGTTTGTTGGTGAATCCGTAAAAATAACTGTAAAGGTTCGTTGGTGAGCCCATAAAACCAACATAGGTTTTTGGTGATTCCGAAAAACCAAAGTGTAAAGATTTTTGGATTGTGAGCCTGAAAAACAATCCAACTATAATCCGTGGAATTATAGTGAATTTCCAAGGGGACGCTTGGGGAGTGGACGTAGGTGCTTAGGAGAGCACCGAACCACTATACTTCTTGTGTGTTTGCTTTGTGTGTGTCTTTCTATTTCCACTACATGCACCTAATTAGTATTAACTAAGCGATTCAATCTTCTAACAATTTAATTGGAAAACCAAAAATTTAGAAGAACCAATTCACCCCCCCCCCCTCTTGGCTTGTCACTTTGGGCAACAACACCGCTTCCCAATCCAGAATTTAAGAAATGGAAGACCACCGATCATCTTCTACGGGGTTGGATCATCGGCACACTAGGAGAAGAGGCGTTGGGTCATGTCATTGGTGTTGACACCTCACAGGATGTCTGGAGTGCCCTCAAGGAAGCATATGCCCAAGCTTCTCAAGAGAGGCAGTTTCAACTCACTCAACAACTAACGTATATGAAAAAAGACTCAGAAATGTCTCTCAATGACTACCTACACAAGTTTAAAGGCATCTGTGATAGCCTAGCTAGGATTGGACACCCTGTCGATGACAAAACTAAAGTCTTCTCTCTTCTTACAGGTCTTGGCAATCGCTATGAACCATTCACAACATCAATGCTTAAGCCTCCCATGCCTTCATATGGTGCGGTTGTTCCCCTCCTACAAAGCTATGAAACTTGGATTAATCTTCATAGCCCTGATACTACTCAATTCTCGGCCTTCTTCAATCAGAAAACCAATTCCAAAACTTAGACCAAGACTTTCAAGCCCTCTGGCTCAACATCCTTTTCTTCCCGAGGTAAAGGGTTTATCCCCACAGACACCTCAACCAACAAATCCCAGACTCCAAACACCTCATCCTCTTCCTTCTCTAGAGACAACAATCGGAACAACTCATGTCAAATTTGTGGTAAGAGAGGCCACTCTGCTCTGAGATGTTGGCATCGTTTCAACCATTCCATCCAGCCGGATAATCTCCCTCAAGCATTTGCAGCCAACAGCCTTGGTTCTGATCCTCCAATCGAAGAATGGACTTCTGATACTGGTGCGTCTGCACATATGATAGCACATGTAGGTATTCTTACTAATATACGTCTATATAATGGTGTTGATAATGTCTTGATTGGTAATGGAGAATTCTTAAGCATTACCCACATTAGTGATGCAAATATTAGCACTGGTTCTTCTCAGCTCACTCTACATAATGTGCTTCTAGTTCCTAACTTAGAAAGGAGTTTATTATCTATTGGCCAACTCACATCTGATTATCTAGTGAATTGTGAATTCTCTTATCATGATTTTGTAATTAAGGATCGGGTGACACAACAGATGTTGATGAAGGAAATAAAAAGGGGTAATTTATATTCCATCAACACGTCTCCAGCAGCCTTTTTCTTTACCAGATTCAGAAGGGCTTCAGCAGAGACGTGGCATAGGCAACTTGGTCATCCTCATGCTGTTGTGGTAGACAAGCTTCGCCAAATGCGTCTTATTCAGTTTCTTGGCAATAAAACAGCTCCATTATGTGAGAGTTGTCAACTAGAAAAAAGTTCTAAGCTTCCATTTTTACCTTCATTGCAAAAGACTACTGTTGCTTTTGAAAAGATTCATATAGATCTATGGGGACCGGCTCCTATTTTCTCTGTTCATTCCTTCAAGTATTATGCAGCTATTGTCGATGATTTTACTAAATTTATATGGTTCTTTTCGTTGAAATTTAAATCTGATTTCTTTGATCAATATGTGCTCTTCTAAAAATATATCATTTGGCAATTTAATGGCTCTATTAAAACCATTCGAACCGATGGTGGTGGAGAGTTTATGAACACTCGGTTTATAACTCATCTGCATAATCAAGGAATTATCCACCAAGTTTCTTGCCCTTACACTCCGGAGCAAAATGGAACTATGGAAAGGAGGCATAGAGTCAGAGAATTGGGCATTACCATGCTAATCTATGCCAATATACCCAAGCAGTACTGGGTGGAAGCTTTCTCAACTGCTGTGTTTCTCATCAACTGAAATCCTACTTCTACACTTCAGTGGGATTATCCATTCACTCGGTTATATGGTCAATCACCTGATTACTTATCTTTCTGTGTGTTTGGTTCTCGATTCTATCCATATTTATGGGATACTAAGCAGAACAAATTTGATAACAAGTCATTGCCTTGTGTTTTTATGGGTTATAGTGACCGGCATAAAGGTTATAGATGTTTTTATCCTTCTACTGGCCGTACTTACATCTCTAGGCATGTTATATTTGATGAAACTGTGCTTCCTTTCAAGGCTTCTGATGAGCATAAACCAGGATCTCCTGAACCACTAGTCACTACCTTCCAAGAGTGGACTACATCCTCACAATCCTTAAGTGTTTCTTCTGCTCCTGCCGCCATCACAGCATTGGAAGATCCACCTGTACCTGATATTCCTTTACCAACCAACTCTGATGACACTTTAGCACAGCCCACCTCAACCACAGTCTCTCCTTCCCTTGAACCTGAGATATATTCATTTCCTGCACTGCCTCCTTCTCCTATGTCCTCAACTACATAGCTTTCTTCAACAGATACACTTCTCCATAATTCTGTTGAACCTGCCACTATAACTGCGTTGGAGACTCCTCAAGCTGCAGCCAATTCTCAGTTAGCATCATCTCATTCCATGCTTACTTGTGCCAAAGCTGGAATTCGAAAACCAAATCCAAAATATGCTCTCATTCGTTCCTTTGCTGATATTCCAAAAGAGCCGCGTAATCTTAAAAGTGCTCTATCGCATCCAGGGTGGAAATCAGCCATGGTAGAAGAGTTAGACGCCATGTCTTATAACAACACTTGGCAGCTGGTCCCTCGAACTCCTTCCATGAATGTTGTAGGCTCTTGGTGGGTATTTAAGGTCAAACTAAATGCAGATGGCACATTGAGTACGTTGAAAGCAAGACTGGTCGCAAAGGGGTACTTACAGGTTGATGGGGTTGATTTTTTGGAGATCTACTCTCCAGTTATTAAACCAGGCACGATCAGATTAGTCCTATCAATTGCTATTGTTAAAGGCTGGAATATTCGTCAACTTGACGTCAAGAATGCCTTCTTACATGGTTTTCTCCCCGAAGAAGTTTTCATGGAGCAACCTCCTGGGTTGAACACACAGATTTTCCTAATCATGTTTGCTTATTACAGAAAACCATTTATGGGTTGAAACAAGCCCCTCGGGCTTGGTTTAATTGTTATCCTAAATGTCAATCATCAGCATGTTGATAATTGAATTTTGTAAATGAATTGACAAATTAATAAAGTGTTATTTGGCATTATTCATCATTTCATTGTACATCTTTAAATGAACTTTTATATGATGAAGTTCTTAAGACTTGTTTTATTATAAAGGAGGATTTATCTTCAAGTCCTTAAAACTGTTCGTGATCAAATGATATGCTGTTTCTAGGACGACAGCATTATCGAGATTAGATCGTTGTGTGATATATACGTTGGTTGTCCTCTTAACCAAGAAGTGTGGAGACACTGATATGTCACACAGGTGAAGTGTAGAAGTACATTTCAATGAACGTGACCAATTTCGGAACGCTCTACTGTCAAGAGATGTTTCAAGTGGATATGGATATTAGTTTAGCCCTCTGACCTGAGACCGCAACCTGTGACTAGCAAGCAACTCACTGTACTTTGGTACCAGACTACCTGAATTTTTAATTCAGTGATGGAAGGTCACTGGGTACAGTCAAGTACGGCGTAGTCAGTTGTGAGTCAAGATGGAATTGACCCCTCCTGAAAATAGGAGATAATGCCTTGTGTTCAATTTAGCAAAACCTTAGCCAGGGTAATCCTTGTGAGGAGTCACAGGATTTTTAAAGTTGAATCACATCATGAATGCACTTATTATAGAGTTGACAGAACTCTGAAGTCATCCTAGCATTTAGGAGTCATAGGGATAAATTATACGGTAACCATAGTCCAAGGGTTCTTGAATGTTGCTTTGCAATCATTCGGCCTAACCGGACGTCGGGTACTATTGCTAGATGATCATTTCGATTAGTACAAGAAGTTGTTCTTGTGCTACCGGCTTAGGTTCGAACCTATGTGTGGAGTGATTGATTGTAACCCTATTTGATTTGATGAGCTCAAAGCATTTGAGTATATCTTATGTTTACTAATGAATTCAATCTAGTGTTTCAGTGAAAATCTTGTAAATTTATGGTTAAGAGTCTCTAGATTTGGTTCAAGACAATTTGGATAAGTTAAGAAGTCTATATGAACCAAAGTCTGAGACTCGAGTCGACTCCGGGATATTACGAGTCGACTCCAAGTGTATCAGAAGCATTGGCACAGGCTCGAGTCGACTCCAGAACATTACGAGTCGACTCCGACTAAGAACAGACAGACAAACAGAAAGACCCAACTCAGAACCTATCAGCGAGTCGACTCCTGAAGTGCGCGAGTCGACTCCGATGCTAGCCGAGTCGACTCCACGGTAGTATGAGTCGACTCCAGGGAGTTACGGACAAAAAGTCAGAGAGCAGTTTTCGGACCCTGAGAGCCGAGTCGACTCCTGAGGAACGCGAGTCGACTCCGATGGTTGGCAGGTCGACTCCAAAGAAAGTGAGAGTCGACTCTCAGTGTAATACAAGGCAAAAGTCAGAGAGCAACTTTCGGACACTGAGGGCCGAGTCGACTCCCGCAAAGGCCGAGTCGACTCCGAGACAGCGCGACCTCAAAAAGACAGAAGACAGTATTTGTGTCTCTGAGACGCGAGTCGACTCCAAGAAAGTTCGAGTCGACTCCAAGGCAGCGCTACTCCAAAAAGATAGAGAACTGTTTTCCGGATACTGAGAGCCGAGTCGACTCCGGAATAGTTCGAGTCGACTCCAAGACTGGACGAGCCAAAAGACAGAAGATCGGGAGTTCGGGCTCTGAGCACCGAGTCGACTCCCAGATTTCACGAGTCGACTCGAGTGAGCCAAGTTGAAGAATACATCCATGGATTCCTTGGCATGAGCCGATTCCAAAAATGCCAAGTCAGCTCCAGACTTTGGGGAGTCGACTCCGGGTTAAGTCGAGTCGACTCCCAGTCGAGAAGACCACTTTAATTCAAATCTGGAACAGTTGCCGAGCCGACTCCAGAAAAGTATGAGTCGACTCCTGCTACAGCCGAGTCGACTCCAGATCGCGCAAGTCGACTCCGATCCCAACGGACACATTGTCAGGATGTGCAGAATGTGCAGAACGACTAGAAAAGTGTGTCTAACGGCTAGTTTCCGTGGGGAATGGCTTAAATAGCCACAGAGGACTGTAGCAAAGAAAGAACGAGAGACTCCATTCAAAGCTAAAGTGATTTTCACCTACCAAAGCCTTTCTAGAGTAAATACAAGAGAAAGAAGGAAGAAGTGCATTGAAGTCCATACTCCCAACGTCTTCTTCGCATTCAAGGCTCCTCATCTGATAACAAATCTTCTTCCCACTCACGAGGAGATTGCAGAGTTCGAGAAGCCTCCTTCCTCAAATCTAAAAATCTGTTTGAGGGCTTCTAACTCTTCTTTAGTTATATTGTTTATATTTGCTTTTCAAGAAGCTATTCCTGTATTCTTTATAAACTGTTTCTTGTCACTTGATTCAATCGGAGGATTGAATCAAGGGTGTAGAGGTTGGTTGGTGAGCCGAGGGTAAAACCAACGTGTAAGAGTTCGATTGTGATCCCGAAAAAACAATCGGGTGGTTCTAGTCGGTGAGCCTGGAAAAACCGACCGAGTTCGTTGTGACCTCGTAAAACAACAAGTTGGGTTGTGAGCTTGTAAAACAACCGGCTGTAATCCGAGGGGTTATAGTGAATTCCCAAGTGAGACTTGGGGAGTGGACGTAGGAGCAAGGGTTAGCTCCGAACCACTATAAAAACATTGTGTTTGTGATTGCTTGTGTCTCTCTCTCTTACTCACATTTCACTCATAGCACATAGCAACTAATTAATCATCTTGCAAAAGTATTAATTAGTCATCCACAAACGTTTTAATTGCAAAATTATTTTAAAACCCAATTCACCCCCCCTCTTGGGTTGTCTATCTGGGCAACAAGTGGTATCAGAGCCGGAACTCTTTTACCCTAAGAGGAAAAGATCAAAATGACAACCCCATTTGGATCTTCCCACATTGAGGGCCAGTCCACCCAAAGACCCCTATTCTTTAATGGATCCGACTACTCATATTGGAAGGCTAGGATGAGAATATTTATCCAAGCCCAAGACTATGAGATGTGGACCATTATACTAAATGGACCCTACATCCCATCCATCTATGTAGAGGGTGTCACTATACCCAAACTTGAAAAGG
The DNA here is from genome assembly GCF_009389715.1 of Phoenix dactylifera. Classification (NCBI taxonomy): domain Eukaryota; kingdom Viridiplantae; phylum Streptophyta; class Magnoliopsida; order Arecales; family Arecaceae; genus Phoenix; species Phoenix dactylifera. The sequence goes on from NW_024067811.1 coordinate 268,745, forward strand.
ATTGGGATGACAATGACTTTAGGAAGGCACAACTCAATGCCAAAGCAATGAATGTGCTCTACTGTGCATTAGATAGAAATGAATTCAATAGAGTCTCCACCTGCAATTCTGCAAAAGAGATTTGGGATAGACTTGAAGTGACCCATGAGGGCACGAATCAAGTCAAAGAATCCAAAATAAATATATTAGTTCATAAGTATGAATTATTTAAGATGGATTCTAATGAAACAATCACCTGCATGTTCACTAGATTTACTGATATTGTCAATGGCCTAAAAAGCCTTGGCAAAAATTATACTAACAGTGAGCTTGTCAGAAAGATTCTTCGCTGTCTACCAAGGTCATGGGAAGCCAAGGTGACGACAATCCAAGAAGCCAAGGACTTGAACAAGCTTCCACTTCAGGAGCTTCTTGGATCCCTAATGACGCACGAGCTCACAATGAAACAACACAGCGAAGAAGAGTCCACCCATAAGAAAAAGGTAATAGCTCTCAAATCTACATCTTCTAACAAAGACTTGTCTTGCAGTAGTAGCAGTGAAGAAGAAGATCATGAGGGAGATGATGATGAGGCTCTTCTCGTGCGCAAGTTCAGAAAATTCATCAACCGGAAGAAGTCCTTTCATCAAAGGAGAGGCCCCTCAAGTTCCTATCACAAGGATAAGGGTAAGAAAAGGGAAAATGAGGGGATTGGATGCTATGAGTGCAAGAAGCCGGGGCACATCAGAGCTGAGTGTCCCTTGCTGAAGAAGGAAAGAAAGTACAAGAAAAAGAAAGCCCTTGTCTCCACCTTATCGGACTCCGACTCATCATCATCATCATCGGATGAGGAACAAGAAGAAAAGGCCAATTTCTGCTTCATGGCAAATGAAAATGAGGTATCATCCGAAACGCATCTAGATTTTACCTTTGATGAATTGTATGATGCATTTAATGAATTAATGGTTGAATATAAGGCTATAAATCTTAAGAATAAAGAGCTAAAACTAACCAATCAATCTCACCTCCACAAATACGATAAGTTAGTTAAGGATAAGGACTCTATAACTAAAGAAAATGTAGAACTTAAAACAAGGAATCAAATGTTGATTCAAAAATCTAATACCTTAACTAAGGATAATGAAAAACTAGCCAAGGAAATTTCTGAACTTAACAAGGATAAACTAACTAAGGAAATTTCAGAACTTAAAAATAATAAACAAATCTTGAACGAGAATCTCACAAAAGAATTAAACACTCTAAAAATAGAAAAACAAAAACTAACTAATGAACTTGAAAAATACAAACCCTTGGTTGAAAAATTTACATATAGTTCTGAAAAATTGAATATGATACTTAATAGTCAACGAGCTGTATTCAATAGAGCTGGTTTAGGGTATAAACCTAAAAATAAGCAAAAACTCCTTAGTAATTTCTTTGTTAAAGCAGGGGAGAGTAAAATTAAGAAAATAACATGTTTTTGCTGTAGAACATTAGGACACAAAGCAAATGTATGTGATTATAGAAAAGAAAAAACTAATAGAAAAATTAAAAGGGTTTGGGTTCCAAAAGGAACTAACATTACTAACCATGAAGGACCCAAGAAAACTTGGGTACCTAAGATTATATGATTTGCTTGTGTAGGAGTGTCTTGCAGCCAAGGTCGACAAAAATTGTTGGTACTTGGATAGTGGCTGCTCAAGACACATGACGGGTGACAAGGATCAATTCTTCACCCTTGAAGCTAAGAAGGGAGGTGCTGTGACTTTTGGAGATAATAACCAAGGTCACATCATTGGTATAGGTAAAGTACAAATTATCCCTTCAACCTTTATTGATAATGTTCGATATGTTGATGGTCTTAAGCATAATTTACTTAGCATTAGTCAATTGTGTGATAGAGGTTTTGATATTTTGTTCAAACCATCACTATGCATCATAACCAACTCAAATGACAATAGTTTAGTTTTTAAAGGAATAAGACGTGGGAATGTGTATGTTGTAGACCTTGAGGATCTTGCCAAACATAATCCATGTTTAGTTGTTAATGATACTAAGGATAATGATGCTAGTTGGTTATGGCACCGTAAGTTAGGTCATGCAAGCATGGACACAATATCAAAACTAGTTAAGAGAGATTCCGTAATAGGTTTGCCAAAACTAAAGTTTGAAAAGAATAAAATATGTGAAGCATGTCAATTTGGCAAACAATCAAGGAACTCCTTTAAATCTATAAATTGTGTCTCTACCTCTAGACCTCTAGAACTACTACACATGGATCTATTCGGACCAACTAGAACCACAAGTCTAGGTGGAAATAAATATGGTCTAGTTATTGTAGATGATTATTCTAGATACACTTGGGTCATGTTCTTAGGTCATAAGGATCAAGCATTTTCAGTCTTCAAGAAATTTCACAAAGAAGTAACAAATGCTAGAGATACTTCAGTCATAACTATTAGAAGTGACCATGGAACCGAATTTGAAAATCATTTATTTGATGAGTTTTGTAGTAAAAAGGGGATAACTCATAATTTTTCGGCACCTAGGACACCACAACAAAATGGAGTTGTGGAAAGGAAAAATAGAACTCTAGAGAAAATGGCTAGAACCATGTTATGTGAAAGTAATCTCCCTAAGTACTTTTGGGGAGAAGCCATCAATACCTCATGTCATATATTAAATAGAGTTTTATTAAGACCCATTATAAAGAAAACACCTTATGAACTTTGGAAAAACAGAAAACCAAAAGTGAACTATTTTCATATCTTTGGATGTAGGTATTTTGTTCATAATAATGGGAAAGATAATCTAGGAAAATTTGACTCTAAATCTGATGAGGGTATATTCTTGGGGTACTCTACAACTAGTAAAGCCTATAGAGTCTTTAATAAAAGAACCCTAGTTATAGAAGAATCCATACATGTTGTTTTTGATGATTCTAGTGATATCTCTTCTAGCAAGAGAGTTAATTTTGATGATTGATGAGAGCACAAAAGTGCAATCGTCAGACCATCTTAATTAGTATTTTAGCTAATCATTAATAACATAATTAACTAATTAATGTTTTATTTGTGCAAGTAGCCCAATCAGCTCGTTCCCCGCATTGTGCCAGCATCCGCGCCGTCCATCAGATCACCATCATCTTCAGCCTTCAATCCCAACGCCCCTAGCCACGTCATCTTCCGCAATCCATTCCAGCAGCCGGTAATCCAGATCCCACGATCAGCAACCGTCCGTTTCAAAGAGTCCCAGCTCCTTCCCAAATCAAGCCGAAGCCCCATCCCAGCCGTTCGCATTCCCCTCTTGGCCCGAGGAAGGAAGCTAGCGTCTTCACCGCGTCTCCACCGCATCCATGTCAGCGGCCATCATCCCGAATCCACGCTCCCAGCTCATCCCGTGATCAAGATCCAGCGCTCCAGCCCCTCAACCACGATACCTCCCAGTGATTCCCATGCCATGAACGCCCACCCAAAGAAGGAAACCCCTCTCCCGTGATCCAAGCCGCATGCGTCCCCACCTTCCATCCGCATCATGCCAGCCACCGTGCCAGGCTCCAGCTCCTTCCATCGCCCGGATCCACGTCTCTCCCAGCAAGGAAAATCCCAGCTGATCCCTCCATCCGTGCCTCCTTCTTCTGCGCACCCTCGGATCAGCCCCTCCTCCCAGCTCACCCGTCTCCAAATCCCCCGCAATCACCGGCGATTCCAGCTCCTTCCCGTGATCCCAGCCCACGGCATCCCGTGGCACCTGCCATCTTCCTTCTCCATTTGAAGATCGCGTGCCAGCAGCCCGGATTGCGTCCGTGATCGACTCCTCCCCACGTCTGCCATCTCCCTTCCGCATCAGGCGTCCGTCCGCGGCTATAAAAGGAATAGGACGAAGAGAAGAGGGGTGTGCTCGGTTGGGGTGGTGGCTGGCTGGTCGAAGGAAGAAGAAGGAGTTTGGCTCCTTCGGTTTGTCCAAAGAAACAGGGGAAGAGGAGAGAGGGAGGAGAAGAGAGCTCGGTGGAGGCCAAGAAACAGAGAGAGGGGGGGGGCGGACCAGCAGTGCCCTGTTTTCAATCTGAAAACAGAGCATTATGGTTCTTGTGTTTTTTTTTTCTTTTTAGTTTTTTTTTTCTTTAAGAGTTTATGTTTTTAATTGGTGTTTAGTCGTTTTGTTTTGAGTATCATGTTGTTCTTATTTATTTATTTTTATTTTAATTGAGAGCAGTGTTTTTAGTAAGAGTTTTATTTTGAGAGCATGTTGTCTTGAGGTTTTTAGTTTTAGTTTAATAGAGAGATCTATTTATGCTAAAGATTTTAATTTCTATTGTTTTTAATTTCCGTTCTCCAAATTCTGTAATCTTTCTTCTTTGTTATGCAATACAATTAAATCTTCCTTCATTCAATCGATGTTCTAGTCTTCAATATTCCTAGCACTGTTTTCATCCATTTTATGCCAGAGTTTTCTTTTTCATTAAATATATAAATGATCCTCGAATTTAAGTACCTGTCTTTCCGTTAATTTCAAGCATAAAACATTCTCCGGTAGACCAGAGAATCATTCAAACATCCTCATAATAATATTTTTCTTTAAGTTATTCGAAACTCGATTTTGAATCCGAGTGAACGTTCTAATTTTTTAGCAACTCCAACTGCCTCCCTGTGGATCGACCTCTTACAGCCACTATTCTTCGAGTAGAACAGGTAAGAGTAAATTTAAATTTAACTTTTGTTCGTCGGTTCTAACAACGATCTGTCTAGCATATTTTTAGGTAGACAGGAAAGGACGAACGAAATTTTGGCGCCGTTGCCGGGGAGGCAAATCGAGAAGCAAGAACGATCACGAAGATCAAATCAGATTTTGGATACCCGGAGTGAACGCACTCCGGTAGTAAGTTTTTATTTTTATTAATTTTTCTTATTTTGATTATTTTTAGTTAGTAATTTCGTAGTTATTATTAGTTATTATAAGTTTTGTATTAGCTATTCTGAAATTTGAAATTCGAAATCTAAAGTTTTCTAAAAAAGTAAAAAAAAAAAATTGAAAAAAATTTCCAAAATTCAAAAATTCAAAAATTTAAATTCAAAATTTGAATTCTGTGATTCGAAATTTGAAATTTAAAAAAAAAAGTTAAAAAAAAGTTAATTAAAATAAAAAAAAATTCAAAAAAAAAATATTATTTTTGCTAGTAATTGATAGGGTGCAATCCTCCGAGGTGATCATACCTCTATTGGGACTCCTCACGGAGTAATCTCCAGAGCTTATTCAATGGGCATTCGGAGATTGACTGACGCATAAGGATTAGTTTTAGTTTACATTCAAGTTATTCCTATATAAAAAAAAACAACATAAAATTTAAAAAAAAAATAAGAAAAATAAAAAAATTGCTTGCTCATTTAATCAATACAACCTAATGACATTGCATAAACTTTAAAAAATATATTGATTATTTGCTGCATTTAGTATTAAGCATTTGCATAAAGAATTAAGGGCAAAACCCACTAAAAAGATAAGGTCGGGAAGTCATTACCTGTCCTTAGCCCAAAAATCACCACCTTGCATACTTATCCTAAGCCAAATTAAATTAAAATCAAATTAGATGTTGGCCTTAGGGTTTTCAAGCTCAATTAGGCTCTTGGAAAGAAGCGGCTGAAAGCCACTCCAGTGAGAATTTAGTAATTGGTGATGTCTAGGAAAGTTTTACAACTGTGAGAACTGTTACGGGTATTGTGGTATCGGTGTATCCCTTCTGGCACCACTGCACACCCCGGGACTTTCCTGGTCACTGGTTACTGGATCACTTAACTGGTAAGCTCAAGCTTAATCTGAAAGGGAGATTAGGAGCTGTGTAATCTAGAGAGAATTTCAGGAACTTTTTTAACCTGATAAGTCTCTATGCAACTAGATTTAAAAAGCTACTAAACCTCACTTAGCTCTAAAATTTATAGGGTCAAATTATTGTGTGGTGTTGATTGTGGTCATCTTGGTCTAGCCCTTCTTCTTATCTTTTAGGATTTCGTTTAAAAAAAAAAAAAAAAATTTGAGTCTAATTAAGTTGTGGAAAATGTATGCATGGTAGAAGGTCATTAAGGGATAAGTTAACCCCATTTGATCCTGAGATTGACAGAACTTTTCATCATAACTTGCGAACTGTAAACCAACTGTCAATCTCTACAATGGGTGAACATATTAGAACCCTGAATGAATTATTCGCTCCTGCATCCGCTAGTCCACCTACATGTATAGTATTGCCAATAAATAATGCAGCCCAATTTGAAATTCGGGCTGCAACAATAAACATGTTACCCAAGTTTCATGGGTTCGAGAGTGAACAACCCTATATTCATCTAAACAAGTTTTTGACAATCTGTCAAACATTTAGAAATCAAAACTTAGATGAAGAGGGTATTAAATTAAGATTGTTTCCCATGATTTTAGAAGATCGTGCTGCTGCATGGCTGTATTCCCTTGCTTCAAATTCCATCACATCATGGGAACAGTTGTCTAGGATGTTCATGGCTAAGTTCTATCCCATGGTAAAAACTGAAAAAATTAAGGATGCCATCAGAACTTTTAGAGGAAAATCTGAGGAGGAATTTTTCCAACTTTGGAAAAGATTCCATGATCTGTTAGTCAAGTGCCCGCACCATGGGCTTGACAAGGCTGATCTAGTACATTTCTTTTACAAAGGACTAACTCCGGCACATAGAAACATGATTGAGTCCATGCACAAGGGTAGGTTCATGAACCAAACCCCGGATCAAGCCTATGAATTTCTTGTTGACTTAGCTGAAAATGCCCAAAATTGGAGTAGCTATGGTGAGGAAGTAATTAGAGATGAGTTTGGGTCTAGAAAACTAGGTAATTATGAAATGAAAGCAGACCCAGAACTCAAAAATGTCATGTCTAATCTGGTGACTGGAATGAACAACTTAAGTAAAAAGTTTGATGCTTTCACTGTTTCCACTAGTTCGAGTTCATACAAAGAGTCAAATTCCGTCATGAAAGTGGATCACGAGTCATATAATTTGTGTGTCTTGTGTAACAGTCCGGAGCATCTAGTGGAGTGCTGCCCTAATCTGCCCACCATAAAGGTCGAGCAAGCAAATGCTCTAAATTCATATAGTGCCTTTAAGAAGCCCACTCCCAACTCGTTCAGCCCAGTTTATCACCCTGATAATAGGTTCCACCCAAATTTCTCATACAAGCAAAATGAACCTATTCAGCATCAAGGTGGTCCACCAGATTTTCAGAACAACTTCCCCAGGATAGGTCCATCACAAATTGTAATAACCCCAAAATATTTTTTTTATATAAAAAAAAGGATAGAATAGTCCTTTAAAATTGATATGAGGGGTAAAATTGGAAGAAATGAAAAGATAATGGCATAGTTGTAGATGCGTTGAAGTGGTAAGGGTAAAATTGGAAAGGAATCAAAAGTTAATGGCATAACAGTAGATATGTTGAAGTGTTAGGGGCAAAATGGGAATTTAATAATATTAAAAAAGGGTGAATAGTATCTTGATGTGATTTAATTGGAGGGTTTGAGCTGGCTCACGGGAGTGAAACAGAGAGGAGAGGGGGAGGGTTCTTAGGCGACAGAGAGGAAGAAAAAGAAGAAGAGGAAAGGAAAGGAAGGAAGGAAAAGGAAGAAGAAGAAGAAAAAGAAAGGGAAAGGAATCTCGGTTGCACTTCTAGCTGAAGGGAAAAACGTAGATCTCCTTTCCCTCTACGCAAGGACCTCGATTTCCAAAAAGAAAAAGGTAAATATCCATCTCTATCTAGTCTTTTGATGACATTAGGCTATACAAAGGGTGGATATAGTCTAGAGGGGTCGGATAAGGGTTGTAGAGGCGGTTAAAAGAGGAAGAATCGAATTTTGACAAATTTTTCCGGCACTACGGAAAAACTGTGCCGAAGTTCCAACTTCGGCGAATTATTTAGGGGGTCAAACGGCCTCCGATGATGATGCATGTTATCTCTTTGGAATCCTCTATGAGTGTAGAATGTTAGGTAAAAATTTCATCAAATTTGGAGTCTGAAAAGTGGATCAAACCCGGGATGAAGTAACCGGCTGTCGGTCCGGGTTACTGTTCATCCGGGTGGAAAATAGGGGATTTCATGCTATAATAGGGTATTAAGCCTAGATCAAGCTAAAAGGGACCTTGTACTCATGCAAGGGAGTCCCTAATACACATAAATGGTGAGTTAATTAATTAAAAAGAAAAAGAAGAAAGAAAAGAAAAGATTTAGGGAACAGGGGAGTTGAATCAATTAAAGTTTCCTATATTATAATTGGCACGTAGATTATAGCCCTTGATACAAAACTAAATATATTGTAAATGCATGTATCAGTTGGGCAAGAAGCTAGGGAACAAGAGGAAGAAGTTTTCCCACTGCCAGCTGTAGATTTTTGAAGGCGTATCAGGGCTGTGCCAGATTGACAGGTGAGTGGGAGTCATGTACTTTGCACCATGAGCATCCTTAATTCATTTTCATGAATACCGCCAAGTGTGAATTGATTCCACTTGTGCATATTGATTGATATTGTAGTAGATTCCTCTATAATTTTGTTTCTCCATACTTGATTATCTTGTGCACGCATTTGAGGGAACATTGAGAGGAATTACGAGGGGTTGATGAGTAACCAAATTGATTCCGAATTGTGAAATAACTTCTTTTGTAAATTGATTTCATTTCCTCTATTTCAAAGACTTGTAGAGCCCTTCTCATGGTATATTGAGTTGCATTGTACTCCCGTGATTCCTCACTCCCAACCCTGATGTTAGTTATAATTGGGTCGTGGCCGAGTGAGTGGTAGTCTTGATTATGCTCCTTTTTAGTAGAGTATTGGGAGGGTGCATTATGGCATTTATGCATGGCTTGGCAGTATCTGCAGGACACCTATAGTCGATGGGGTTGAACATCGGCCTTTGTGCACATAGTAGCCTTCTGGGTGGGCGGAGCCCAGTCCCTTCCTAGGGGGGACACGGCCCTAGGCGTAGGATCGGCCGGTCCTACGACTTATATTCTGCTTGCCGCCGGGCATAGTAAGACCCCGCGAGGTGCAGTATGGCTTTCCGCGGATGTAGAATTCCCGCGAGGTGCCGTTTAGTATGTAGATGTGAGATGGATTTCTGTTCTGGATACTGGCCGGCATTTACATGATTAGTGTGGTGTCTTATCCTGCATATGCATGTGACAGTAGGGAGTTGTTGCTGGTTCGCCTGGGGCGTAAAACCCACCTTCCGACAGCTGTCTAGCATTTACATTATCGATATGGTGTCTTATCCTGCATATGCATGTGACAGTAGGGAGTTGTTGCTGGTTCGCCTGGGGCGTAAAACCCACCTCCCGACAGCTGTCTAGTGATGATTTCAGCATATTGACACCTGATTTGTATGTTCCAGCATTATGATCTGTTGAGCATATTCATGAGTAGCATATATGTTTACTTGATTATTCCATATATGCTTCAGATGAGTTGATATTGATTGTGGTGATATTGATGATTTACTCTATATTCTCTATGTTGAGTTCATGTTCATGTTGTTATTGATCTTGAGATTTTATCTTGAGCCATGATTATATTCTGTCTCATGTGCATAGTACTCTCTACTCCACTCACTGAGTATTCATATACTCACTCCCCAGTTTGATATTTTTGATTGCAGGGCAGGTATTGTATATAGAGGAGCAGGATTAGTGGTTGCCTGCTAGCTGTGCCGCTCCATAGTATAGTATAATGTAGATAGAGGTTTATACCCTTTTGGTGTATTATAAACCTTCTGTTGTATATAGTGTATAGTTACAGTCATAGATCCTGTTGTGGATATGGGTTTGACCATGGATGGAATGGGAACCAGATTTTTATACAGATGAGTTATATGTCTGAGATAATGTATTGATATATATTGTCCAGGTTCATTATGTGATGGATTATGTGATTGCTGCTCTGACAGGTAGCGTTGTTGTGTGTAATGAAATAATCCTGACAGGTCACTATAGAAAAAGTGATCATTTTGTGCATGTATCATGCCAAATTTTTCAAGATTTATTGATGATTGATAGGTAGTAGGGTTCTACGAGGTGGCTGGTGGCCTTATGCCTACCCGCACCCTAGGACCGTCGCGGCGGCCCGCCGGGAACGGGGCGGGGGTCGTGACACAAATGAACCAACCACTGGTTCCATCTGTACCTCCTTATAATGCCCCTATCCCACAGCAACCTTCACAATTAGAAACCATGATGGCTAATATGATGAAACAACAACAAGATTTTATCAAGCAACAACAACAGACCAATACAGCCCAAGCCCAGACTAACCAATTCCATGCGCAAGCGATTGCAAAACTTGAGGTTAGTCTAAGCCAAATAGCTAACTCTTTAGGGGATAGGAAGAAAGGTGAACTACCTAGTCAACCAGTGCCTAACCCTAGTAGACAACAAAATCAAGGTCAGTATCAAATCAATTCTAATGGAAATCCGACCTATGAAGTCCAGGCAATTACCACTTTAAGGTCGGGCAAGCAAGTGGACAATAAAGTTCAACTTCCTGAACATGAAAAAGAAAATAAAACTGAATCCGATAAGAACCCTATTCAGAAGAGGGGTCAAGAACAGGACAAACCGGAAAAAAGGGAAGAACCCATAGAAACATACAAACCCAAGGTTCCCTTTTCCAGTAGACTTCAGGACTCCAAGAAACAATCTAACTTTGATGAAATCATGAAAGTCTTTAAAACTGTTCAAATAAATATACCTTTTCTCGATGCCATAAGACAAATTCCCTCCTATACAAAATTCTTGAAAGACCTCACCACGATCAAAAGAAAAACAAGTATTCCTAGGCAAGCTGTTATGGCTGCACAAGCCTCATCTCTCATTCAACAACAGATTGCCCCGAAATTCAAAGACCCTGGTTGCCCAACTATTGAAATAAAAATAGGAGAGACGATCATCCAAAGAGCTCTATTAGATTTAGGAGCCAGTGTAAACCTACTTCCCTACTATGTGTACCAAAAATTAGGTTTGGGGGAATTAAAGCCTACAGATATTACCCTTTCCTTAGCAGATAGGACAGTGAAGTACCCCAAGGGGATTGTAGAGGATGTAATAGTGAAAGTAAATGAGTTTTACTATCCTGTGGACTTCGTTATCCTTGAGACTGAACCTGCAATACATCCAGACAGTCACACACCTATAATTTTAGGTAGACCTTTCTTAGCCACAGCAAATGCTGTGATCAACTGTCGAAATGGGATGCTGAAGTTATCTTTTGACAACATGAAAGTCGAGCTTAATGTCTTCAACATAAGTAAACAACCACCAGACGACAAAGAAATCAATGAAGTTGACATGATTGAAAGTCTGGTTCAGGAGACTTTCTTACAAACTTATAATAAGGACCCTTTAGAAGCTTACCTTGCCCATTCCGAGGAAGGGGTCAAGCATGCGCCTCTTAGTTCTGTTCCCCTTATGAGCATAGATCGTCATCAGCCGACTGTTCTTCATCGGACTCTTCCAAAACCATTCTTAGATAATGGTTGAAAAAAAAAGGAGATTTACATTTTGTCTGGCTGAAGACATAAAACTTAGCGCTCTTGGGAGGCAACCCAACATATAAATATCTTCTATAAAACAAAAACAAAAAAAAAAGATTACTAACATGCAGATTTGGGGGATTTTGCCCCAATTTTCAATTTACCCACCCATATCAGGTAACCTCTCCTCTGTCCTCTTACTGCTTTAAATTTTCTTTAACATTGAGGACAATGTTAGATGTAGGTTTGGGGGTATTTTTAAGCATTGGAATTTTATAAAAATAAAAAAAAAGTTTTTAGTTAAAATAATAAAAAAAATATACAACACACAAGGTATATAAAATCTAAGAGCCCAATGACTAGTTGGAAGTAGTGCAAAGTGAGTTCTTTTTATTAAGTTCCTGTTAGTGAGTTGTAAGCTAATTAGTGCTTTGAATTTCACAACACATCTGGCCTGCATTTTCTAAGGTATAGGTTCGACATTGTGTTGAGAATATGGTAGCAACCTCGAATCCTGATGAACCATCTTTTTCTGATCCAAAAAAAAAAAAAAAAATTGGTGGATTTAGTCAGGTACATCGAAAAGGGCTACCTATTGTCAAAGGTCAGCGGGCTTGTGATGAGGAACCCGAGCATAGGTCCGTAGGGGAGTCTTGATGCCCGACACCTCATGCCAACTGGTATGAGAATTGTCGACTAATTGCTCGCTACATGGAGGAATCATCACAGGAGTAAAAGTGCACAATATATACACTATCATTTCTCTTTAATGAAAAAAAAAACAAAACAAAAAAAAAATGATGAAAAAAAAAATGTATATTGACCTTAAGAAAGACAATAGTATGAAAGCCGTCGTTGTAAAAATTCGAGTAAACTGGAATATTACAGATAAAACTCATGAGGTATTAAAGTAAACATCCACAGCTCTCGAAATCCTGCAGATAAGATGATTTTGAATCAGCAAATAGGTCTTTTCCGACCAATTCTTGGAAACTACTAATATTAGCGATATTTTGGAGATCCGAAACCTTAGCTGGTGCATGGTCCAAACTTCACTGAGCACTCAAGTATAAATAAGTTTTACAACTCCCTAACGGAAAACTTAATGACTTCAATTTAAATTGCATACTAACCTAGAAATTGGGCTACTTAGTAATTAAAACCTTGTGTGCTTTTTATCAGTTATGTACTTGAAATTAGACTTTCATTTCATAAAACAAATTTTATTTTGGGATTGAAGTTTGTGGGTAACTTCACTACAAACCCTCACGAGACAACACTCGTCCACTAGGGTAACCTAGGGGTTTAACGGCTTGTTGCACGTGCTAAGTGCAATCGTAATGCTCTACGAAAGTGAGTATTTATCTTAGCTTATGTATATTTATATATATATAATAAATAAAACTTTTGCACTCCCATTTTATCATTGTCGCACTAAATTGCTAGAGACTAGCAATAAGCTGGTTGAGGGGTGTGATGAGAGCACAAAAGTGCAATCGTCAGACCATCTTAATTAGTATTTTAGCTAATCATTAATAACAGAATTAACTAATTAATGTTTTATTTGTGCAAGTAGCCCAATCAGCTCGTTCCCCGCATTGTGCCAGCATCCGCGCCGTCCATCAGATCACCATCATCTTCAGCCTTCAATCACAACGCCCCTAGCCACGTCATCTTCCGCGATCCATTCCAGCAGCCGGTAATCCAGATCCCACGATCAGCAACCGTCCGTTTCAAAGAGTCCCAGCTCCTTCCCAAATCAAGCCGAAGCCCCATCCCAGCCGTTCGCATCCCCCTCTTGGCCCGAGAAAGGAAGCTAGCGTCTCCACCGCATCCATGTCAGCGGCCATCATCCCGAATCCACGCTCCCAGCTCATCCCGTGATCAAGATCCAGCGCTCCAGCCCCTCAACCACGATACCTCCCAGTGATTCCCATGCCATGAACGCCCACCCAAAGAAGGAAACCCCTCTCCCGTGATCCAAGCCGCATGCGTCCCCACCTTCCATCCGCATCATGCCAGCCACCGTGCCAGGCTCCAGCTCCTTCCATCGCCCGGATCCACGTCTCTCCCAGCAAGGAAAATCCCAGCCGATCCCTCCATCCGTGCCTCCTTCTTTTGTGCACCCTCGGATCAGCCCCTCCTCCCAGCTCGCCCGTCTCCAAATCCCCCGCAATCACCGGCGATTCCAGCTCCTTCCCGTGATCCCAGCCCACGGCATCCCGTGGCATCTGCCATCTTCCTTCTCCATTTGAAGATCGCGTGCCAGCAGCCCGGATTGCGTCCGTGATTGACTCCTCCCCGCGTCTGCCATCTCCCTTCCGCATCAGGCGTCCGTCCGCAGCTATAAAAGGAGGAGGAAGAGAAGAGGGGTGTGCTCGGTTGGGGTGGTGGCTGGCTGGTCGAAGGAAGAAGAAGGAGTTTGGCTCCTTCGGTTTGTCCAAAGAAACAGGGGAAGAGGAGAGAGGGAGGAGAAGAGAGCTCGGTGGAGGCCAAGAAACAGAGAGAGGGGGGGGGGCGGACCAGCAGTGCCCTGTTTTCAATCTGAAAACAGAGCATTATGGTTCTTGTGTTTTTTTTTTCTTTTTAGTTTTTTTTTCTTTAAGAGTTTATGTTTTTAATTGGTGTTTAGTCGTTTTGTTTTGAGTATCATGTTGTTCTTATTTATTTATTTTTATTTTAATTGAGAGCAATGTTTTTAGTAAGAGTTTTATTTTGAGAGCATGTTGTCTTGAGGTTTTTAGTTTTAGTTTAATAGAGAGATCTATTTATGCTAAAGATTTTAATTTCTATTGTTTTTAATTTCCGTTCTCCAAATTCTGTAATCTTTCTTCTTTGTTATGCAATACAATTAAATCTTCCTTCATTCAATCGATGTTCTAGTCTTCAATATTCCTAGCACTGTTTTCATCCATTTTATGCCAGAGTTTTCTTTTTCATTAAATGTATAAATGATCCTCGAATTTAAGTACCTGTCTTTCCGTTAATTTCAAGCATAAAACATTCTCCGGTAGACCAGAGAATCATTCAAACATCCTCATAATAATGTTTTTCTTTAAGTTATTCGAAACTCGATTTTGAATCCGAGTGAACGTTCTAATTTTTTAGCAACTCCAACTGCCTCCCTGTGGATCGACCTCTTACAGCCACTATTCTTCGAGTAGAACAGGTAAGAGTAAATTTAAATTTAATTTTTGTTCGTCGGTTCTAACAACGATCTGTCTAGCATATTTTTAGGTAGACAGGAAAGGACGAACAAAATTTTGGCGCCGAAATTCTTGAAGAAAAGATTGATGAGATGACGTTACAAGATAATGAACAAAAATTAATTGGAAATGCATCATCAAGCCAAGAGGATATGATGGATCATGGGCTAACTAAGGCTTGGAGGTATGCTCACGGGCATCCTAAAGAATTGATTTTAGATGATCCATCTCAACCTGTTAGAACTAGAGCATCTCTTAGGAACTTAAATAATCATCTAGCTTTTGTCTCACATTTTGAGCCCAAACACATAGAAGAAGCTGAAAAAGATGTAAATTGGATAAATGCAATGCAAGAAGAATTAAACCAATTTACTAGAAACAAGGTATGGAATCTAGTTGAATGACCTTCTGAATATTCAATTATAGGTACCAAATGGATTTATAAAAATAAACTTGATGAAAATGGAATTGTAATAAGGAATAAGGCTAGACTAGTAGCAAAGGGGTATAATCAAGAAGAAGGTATAGATTTTGATGAAACCTTTGCTCCTGTAGCTAGACTTGAGGCAATTAGACTTTTACTAGCATTTGCATGCTCTAAGGACTTCAAATTATTTCAAATGGATGTAAAAAGTGCATTTTTAAATGGGTATATTAATGAGGAGGTATATGTAGAACAACCTCCTGGTTTTGAAAATCATCAATACCCTAATCATGTATATAAATTGAACAAAGTACTTTATGGTTTGAAACAAGCACCTAGAGCATGGTATGAAAGACTTAGCAAATTTCTACTAGATCATGAGTTCTCTAGGAGAAATGTAGATACAACACTGTTTCTTAAGAAGAAAAACAAAGATATGTTAGTAGTGCAGATTTATGTTGATGATATTATTTTCGGTGCTACTAACAATCGCCTCTGCGAAGAATTTGCTGACTTAATGCAGAGTGAGTTTGAGATGAGCATGATGGGAGAGCTGAACTATTTTCTCGGGCTTCAAATCAAACAATCAAAAGAGGGGATCATCATCAATCAAGCTAAATACATCAAGGAGATGCTTAAGAAGTTTGATATGGAAGGAAACAAGCCAATCAGCACACCCATGAGCTCATCATGCAAATTAGACCAAGATGAATCAGGTAAATCTGTAGATCAAAAGTTATATAGAGGTATGATAGGATCTTTATTGTATCTCACTGCAAGTAGACCTGATATCATGTTTAGTGTATGCATGTGTGCTAGATATCAGTCTAATCCTAAGAAATCTCATCTAATTGCAGTCAAGAGAATCTTTAAATACCTAATAGGAACAAAGAATATAGGTTTATGGTATTCTAAAGATTCTAGTCTGAACTTAATAGGATACACAGATTCAGACTTTGCTGGTTGTAAACTTGATAGAAAAAGCACCAGCGGGTCATGTCAACTCTTAGGAGAAAATTTAATCTCTTGGTTTAGCAAGAAACAAAACTCGGTTGCATTATCTACTGCTGAAGCTGAATATGTTGCAGCCGGGAGTTGTTGTGCTCAAATCATGTGGATTAAACAACAACTTGAAGATTATGGCATTAAACAAGATAAAATTCCCATTAATTATGATAATACAAGTGCCATTAATCTAACTAAAAATCCAATTTAGCATTCAAAAACTAAACATATTGAGATAAGACATCACTTCATAAGAGATCATGTACGAATGGTGATGTGACACTTCAATTTGTTTGCACTGATGATCAATTAGCTGATATTTTTACGAAACCCTTAAGTGAAGAGAGATTTAGTGTGCTTAGGAGGGGATTAGGAGTGATTGATCCATCCTAGTGGTGTTCTCCTCTAGTTCATTGATTTTGATGTTTAGATTGTGTTAAAAATAGAGTTTCTCAACTATGATCATCAAATTAGATCATAACTTAGTGAGTGTCTCTGGTTTGGTACGAAAATAGCATGATTTTTAGGTGCGTGCCAGAGTTCGAGTCGACTCGAGTAAGTTTCAGAGTCGGCTCATAAGGAGGAGTCGACTCGCACACAGACGGGAGTCGACTCGAGGAAGATGAAGCATAAGGAGAGTCGACTCGCACATTGACGGGAGTCGACTCAAGGCCAATGGAAGCATAACGGGAGTCGACTCGCGCATATTTTGGAGTCGACTCGAGGTCGAGTCGACTCGCAACTCAGTGGAGTCGACTCGAGGTCGGGATCCGGATTTTTAACCCTAATCCAAGCGTTTAATCAACACTTCTATTCACCGCCGCCACTGTTCAAAAACCCTAGAGCCGTCTCCTAGATCGTCTCCGACCGTCCTTAGGACTTTTTCCGTCGACCTTCCTCCGTCCATTAGCGTTTTACCCCATTCTAGGTCGACCATGCCTCGTAAAGCCGTTGTCCCAAGCCGGAAGAGGCCCCAACCCGCGACCGGCACCGAGCGACGGTCCAAGGCTCGGAACGATCCTGTGAGGCCACAACCTCCGGCTCGTTCTCCGCCGAGTCCCGCTCCCTCGCGTCCGTGCGCCGGGAAGGCGGTCTCCACCGGGAGATACGTCAACTTTGACTATCTCTCCCAGGAGGGCTTCACCAAAGGAGAGAGGTTAAGGGCCCAGGGTTTAGAGTTCTTCTGTTTCTTAGATCTCCCCACATACCCAGGTCTAGTTAGGGAGTTCTACGGTACCGTGCATAGGGGCCATGGTGGGATAGAGGGAACGGTAGCCGGTGTCCCATTGTTCATTTCGGAGGATATCATTGCTCAGATCCTCCATCTTCCCCAAGTTGGGGTATCTCATACACATCCAGAGGACAGGACTGAGGCCCTTACGGGCATTTTAGGGTGTCCACCCCAGTCCCCATTAGATGAGGTGTCCGCCAGCTCACTGTCAGTTGAGATGCGGCTCCTCTTGAGTATCATCTCTAGGACCCTCTTTCCGAAGACTGGCCGCTTCGATTTTATTTCTGAGAGGGACCTAGCCCTTATGTTCTACATCCTCCAAGACACCCCAATCAACTTCCCGAAACTCATTTACAGATACCTATGTGAGCCACTAGATAGGCCTAGGCTCACCCTTCCCTATGGTATGCTGTACACATTGATCTTTAGGGAGTCTGGGATCCCCATTCCTGAGGGGGAACCCTCTCGCGGTCTGCGGTGGACAGATCGCATGGGCGAGGGGACCATGCACCGGATGGATTTTCATAAGGTAGAGAGAACCTGGGTTAGAAAACCATCTACCTCCACACATACTACCAGACACTCCCCCAGTCCTGACCCTGATTTAGACATTCCCACCTTTCCCTCCACCTCAGCACCATCCACCTCTGCCGGACCCTCCACTGCTACACCTACTCAGCCATTAGAGGTCCGGATATCACCTGAGCAGCTCCAGGAGTTGCGACAGGAGATCGTCAGGGATCTTCGGGATGACCTACTGAGGGAGCTCCGAGGTCCAGCCAGTGCCCCATCTTCTGCATTAGTTCCCTCATTCTCAGCCGTGACCGAGATGACGGCTCATGTGAGGGAGGAGATCTTCAATGTCAGAAGCCTGGTACAAGCCCAATTCTCAAACATGAGCGATATCACAAGCAACACACGAAAGTTGCGAGATAGCATCTGACAGGATATGGGCACCACTAGTCAGGGGGCCGAGCGCTTGGCGAATGTGCTCATCGCCAAGCTGGACACACTCCAGGAGACAGGGACTGAGCTCTCCACGACACACAGCAGGGCCACCTCGGCCATTATCAGACAGTTAGAGCACGTCACCAATGCGGTCACCCTACTCATGGAACAACAGTCCAGACTGCCCAAGGGAACCGCATCCTCCTCGAGGAAGCCCTAGTTTATTTTGTTTATCTTGACATGTATTTACTGCTTTACTTATTGTATTCACAAATGTACTTACATATACATCAATACAATGAGTAGACAGCTTTTCTTCAATATTGTGCACATTGATCTCTATTTGCTTGTGTGTTCTGCTTGCCTCCTTTTTGATATGATGACAAAAAGGGGGAGAAATATTTAATAGATATGTAAAAGGAATCAAAATGAAAATCAAAAAAAAACTCTTAAAACAAATTAACAGATTTTTCCTCTAAAAACCAAAAATTTCAATTCAAAAGTTTCAATGCACTAAAAAAAATTCAGAGAATCAAAACAAAGTTGAATGCATATGTTGAAGGGAAGAATCTGAATTTTTAAGAAAGCAAAATCATTAAATATATATAAGCCAAACAATTGATTGCATGATATGAAGGCTTATATAATTCCAAATGAAAGGGGGAGCTTTAACTTCAAAATTTACTGTTTCACACCTTTCAGTTTTGGATAAATCAAATAACTAGACACTTGAATTCATTTTGAAATTTTACTGTAAATTTCCTTTTTGGTTGAGCAATTCACTTTACATATACTCAATGTTTTGTCATCATCAAAAAGGGGAAGATTGTGGAGTGATTGATTCTAACCCTATTTGATTTTGATGAGCTCAAAGCATTTGAGTATATCTTATGTTTACTAATGAATTCAATCTAGTGTTTCAGTGAAAATCTTGTAAATTTATGGTTAAGAGTCTCTAGATTTGGTTCAAGACAATTTGGATAAGTTAAGAAGTCTATATGAACCAAAGTCTGAGACTCGAGTCGACTCCGGGATATTACGAGTCGACTCCAAGCGTATCAGAAGCATTGGCACAGGCTCGAGTCGACTCCGGAACATTACGAGTCGACTCCGACTAAGAACAGACAGACAAACAGAAAGACCCAACTCAGAACCTGTCAGCGAGTCGACTCCTGAAGTGCGCGAGTCGACTCCGATGCTAGCCGAGTCGACTCCAGGGTAGTATGAGTCGACTCTAGGGAGTTACAGACAAAAAGTCAGAGAGCAGTTTTCGGACCCTGAGAGCCGAGTCGACTCCTGAGGAACGCGAGTCGACTCCGATGGTTGGCAGGTCGACTCCAAAGAAAGTGAGAGTCGACTCTCAGTGTAATACAAGGCAAAAGTCAGAGAGCAACTTTCGGACACTGAGGGCCGAGTCGACTCCTGCAAAGGCCGAGTCGACTCCGAGACAGCGCGACCTCAAAAAGACAGAAGACAGTATTTGTGTCTCTGAGACGCGAGTCGACTCCAAGAAAGTTCGAGTCGACTCCAAGGCAGCGCTAGTCCAAAAAGACAGAGAACTGTTTTCCGGATACTGAGAGCCGAGTCGACTCCGGAATAGTTCGAGTCGACTCCAAGACTGGACGAGCCAAAAGACAGAAGATCGGGAGTTCGGGCTCTGAGCACCGAGTCGACTCCCAGATTTCACGAGTCGACTCGAGTGAGCCAAGTTGAAGAATACATCCATGGATTCCTTGGCATGAGCCGACTCCAAAAATGCCAAGTCAGCTCCAGACTTTGGGGAGTCGACTCCGGGTTAAGTCGAGTCGACTCCCAGTCGAGAAGACCACTTTAATTCAAATTTGGAACAGTTGCCGAGCCGACTCTAGAAAAGCATGAGTCGACTCCTGCTACAGCCGAGTCGACTCCAGATCGCGCGAGTCGACTCCGATCCCAACGGACACATTGTCAGGATGTGCAGAATGTGCAGAACGACTAGAAAAGTGTGTCTAACGGCTAGTTTCCGTGGGGAATGGCTTAAATAGCCACAGAGGACTGTAGCAAAGAAAGAACGAGAGACTCCATTCAAAGCTAAAGTGATTTTCACCTACTAAAGCCTTTCTAGAGTAAATACAAGAGAAAGAAGGAAGAAGTGCATTGAAGTCCATACTCCCAACGTCTTCTTCGCATTCAAGGCTCCTCATCTGATAACAAATCTTCTTCCCACTCACGAGGAGATTGCAGAGTTCGAGAAGCCTCCTTCCTCAAATCTAAAAATCTGTTTGAGGGCTTCTAACTCTTCTTTAGTTATATTGTTTATATTTGCTTTTCAAGAAGCTATTCCTGTATTCTTTATAAACTGTTTTCTTGTCACTTGATTCAATCGGGGGATTGAATCAAGGGTGTAGAGGTTGGTTGGTGAGCCGAGGGTAAAACCAACGTGTAAGGGTTCGATTGTGATCCCGGAAAAACAATCGGGTGGTTCTAGTCGGTGAGCCTGGGAAAACCGACCGAGTTCGTTGTGACCTCGTAAAACAACAAGTTGGGTTGTGAGCTTGTAAAACAACCGGCTGTAATCCGAGGGGTTATAGTGAATTCCCAAGTGAAACTTGGGGAGTGGACGTAGGAGCAAGGGTTAGCTCCGAACCACTATAAAAACATTGTGTTTGTGATTGCTTGTGTCTCTCTCTCTTACTCACATTTCACTCACAGCACATAGCAACTAATTAATCATCTTGCAAAAGTATTAATTAGTCATCCACAAACATTTTAATTGCAAAATTATTTTAAAACCCAATTCACCCCCCCTCTTGGGTTGTCTATCTGGGCAACACTATGGGGTCACACGCATAGAAGTTTCTAGATTGATCAAATGGCTGATTGATGATTAAGAATCATTCAGGGGTAATTTGGTCAATTCGATTGACAAATTATCCTAAGCAAAAGTTGCATTAAAATAATTATTGAATTATTGGAGGGTTAATTAGTAATTGGATTACTAATAAATTCAATTTGATTAAATTATCGGACTTTAATTAAGCCAAATTGAATTAGATTCAATTTGGGCTAAATTAGGATTTGACCTAATTCGATCGGATTCGATCCGAGCCGATTGGACATAACCTAATTGATCGGACTTGACCCAATTGGATTGGGATTGACTCAAGTCAATTAAGAGTCCTTATTTGATGAGGATTAAGAGTCCAAATAATCAGAATTTATTATGGGAAAGAATTTCTAAAATTTAGGACCCTAGCTTTTTTTCTTGGAGAAGAAAGACACCTCATCCTTATCCCTAAAAGCAGTGGTACCTATCCTCTTTATTTTTAGCCAATTTTTGGCGTGAGGAAAGAGGAGGCGTGGGGATATTTTTTAGAAAAATATGGCACCTCAAATCTTCCTAAAAAGATAAGAATCAAATCCCTAATTTGTAGGAACTGCATGACGCATCAAGCAGGGTGGCGTTTAGCTGAAGTTTGGGGCATAATAAACCCCTAATTTTAGGGATTCTTGGAACAAGATTAAAATAGAATTTGTTCATCTCTTAGCTGCCGATTCACCAAAATTTTTTGGAAATTTTATCATCCAAATTCGTTGGCCAAAAGAGGTGTGAGGCGTGGGGGTCTTTTGGCTATAAAAGGACCCCCACACTTAGGGTTTGTTGAGATGGTCTTTAGAAAGGGTTCTAAATTCTGAAAAAATTCTGAGAGCTAGCCACCTTCTCTCCTCCTTCTTATCCTTCATCTCCATCCTTCATCCTCTCAAAGAAGAATCAAAAGTTGAGTGCTTCGAGGGAGAAAAGTTTAGCCACTGCAGCACCTTTGCACGAGCTAGCACTCCTGCAGTTGTGGATCTTTCTAGAGCTTCGCGTGGACTATCCATAGAGGCCAGACATGTGTGCGGCTATACAAGGTGATCAAGGCATCATCAAAGTTTTCAAAGCAAAAAGGTATGAGATCTGATCTCATTAAAAATTAAAATTAGAGATCAATTAGGTTGCTGAAATTCTGCATGACTACATGTTAGACATAGAATCATGCCTACTTATTTAGGATAAATGTTTAAAGTTCTGGATCTATTTTTGTTGTAGAGATATGATCTCTAGCATGCGTAGGAATTAAATAGTTTAATTCATGCTTCCGCTGTAAAATTTTTAAAAATATATGCATGCGATTACCTGGGTTCCCAGCAGTGGTATCAGAGCCAGGTTCAAAGTAGTTTAAACATTTATGCCTAAAACAAGTTTTCTAATCCTAGTAGTCTAGTAATCTGATTGGAATGATCACCAGGCCGTCCGGTCATAGGAGAAAGAAGGGTTCATAACCCTCTTTTGCCATTCAATGGGATCTCTTATGGCATGTAGGGGTGTTACTGTGATTCAATCCTTGAAGATGAACTACAAAAAGAAGATTAAAAGTAGTTTTAATCTTTGTAATTAAATCTAAAATCATGGATTTGTTTAGATCAGATTTAAAAAAGATTTATGATTGATTTAGTTGCTGTTTTTACATGATTAATTAGATCTGAAAAATAGAATGCATGTGATGCATGAGATCTAGGTAAATTCATGTTGATGTATATGTGATATAAAGAACATGAATAAATCTGAAATCATAAAATTGTTTAGATTAGATCTAAATAAAATTTATAATTCATTTATTTTCTGATTTTGTATGACAAATCAAATCTGAAAATAAATGCATATGATGTATGTCGCTTAAGTTAATTCATATGACTTTGTATATGTGATATATGGACATAAATTATCTAAGATTCAAACATGAATTATATCTAAATTTTAACATTATTAATTATAAATCTCATATACGAAAAATAAGTTCTAAGAACTGAAACTTTGTAGTTAGTATGTAATTAAGAATAATGCAATGATCTGAATTCCCATAAACCTACACTTAATTAAGAATTAAGTGATGATGAAAATCTAGATCTAAAATTGTGAACTCAATTCAATAACATTGCATAATTCATGGGGCATTTGGGTTAGCTCAAATCAAGTTCTTAAGATTAGGTTAGACCTAGGGTTAGAATCAAACATGGTCCAATTAGAGTTAATTGATCAAATCTAATTAAGTAGTAACTAGATTAGGTCAAAAAAACTCTAGGTTAAATACAATAATTGTAGATTGATCAATTCCATGTCTTTGATCAGACCAAGATGGAACTTGATTTAGGCTCCGTGGTTGAGCCCGAGTCATTAGGATGGTCAAAATCAAAATTGATTAACCAATCGGTGTCTAAGGTAAGTTTGGCAGACTCGACCGGTGGTTTTTAATTGGAAGCTACTCGCACTGATGCGTCTTTGTCGAGTTAATGGCATATTCTTTCCACCGATCTCACTTACCTGGCCGATTTGGTCAATCATTTTTTATTGGATCATTTAATGATTCGAGTTAACCCATGCCTGTAAGAAAAATTAGTTTGACTGATTTAGGTGCCTCCTTAACCGGTTTGAATCTAATTCTTTATAATCTAACTTGGTGAAGTCAGTGGGAGAATTTAGGTTAACCGGATCTTCTTATCTATCCTAATTTAATCCTCTAAAATTATTAGGTCCTTAAATGAAATAGTTATGGGGATAACTAGGTCATAGCCTCCCATTAAGTTAGATGATAATGAGTCTAATGTTTCGATAATCATTGGAGGCGCCATACGCTTGGTGCTTATCGGGCATTGGAATTGTCATTTGATATATGATGAGTCGAGTGTACCTTCAATAGGTGGTCAGGTGGGCCGAGCCACACTCGGACTTGGTCATCTATTAGTTGATTACACGGAACCCTATCATTTGATGGTTGGACCTAACCAGAATCTTCGGTGGAGGTGCCACACGCCTGCTAAAGAGACTGGGGCAAAATTATCACTAGAAATTGTTTGGTAAAACAATTAGTTCAGAACCTACCAATAGGTGCATATGGGTTGGCCGAGCCATACTCGGGCCCATATGCGATCAATTGGATTCTAGTGCTCACTAAAGATTTAAGTATAATTCTTCGAATTTGAGGTAGAGGCTACAAATTTGTATAAAATAGTGGAAGGACCTTAGACTAAAGTCCAAGTCTATAGGATATTGTCAATTCATATACTGATAGCCGATTTTCTTTTTATGCAGAAATGGTCACTAGTTTGTCACTTCGTTCATTGTTGGATAATGACAAGTTGACTGGACCCAATTTCAATAATAGGCTTAGGAAACTTAAGATTGTGCTAGAGCGTGAATGGATCCTTTATGTAATAATGGATCCAACACCTGAGCAGCTTGCTGCTAATGCACGGGGTGCGGTCAGAGAAACTTATCAGAAGTGGCTCAGTGACCGTATCACTGTCCGATGCATTATGCTTGCTGCAATGAGCGACGAGTTCAGTCGCCGGTTCGATAACGCCCAGTCCGAAAAAATCGTTCAAGTGTTGAACGAATCTTTTGGCACTTCCGACGACGTTGAAAGGCACAAGACTAGTTGTGCTATTTTCAGCGCACGGATGAAGGATGGGGCATCGGTGACTGATCATGTATTGTACATGATTGAGTTGATCGAGTGCCTGAGCACTCTCAGTTTTCCCCTTCATGATCAATTGGGAAAAGATGCTATACTGAACTCTCTTCCTGGTTCGTACCGCCCATTTCTCACCAACTTTTATATGACGAAATCGGTAGTAAATTATCACCAATTGTTGAGTTTACTACAAACTTTTGAGAAGGATCACCAACTCCTAAAAGGGTCGGTGAATTTAGTGGGAGGTTCGTCCAAGGGTCGTGGTCCCTTTAAGAAAGGGAAGAAAAAAAAATCAAAAGAAAAAGGTGCATCGTGCTGAGCAAAGTCAGACTAAGAAGAAGAAAGCTGATCAGAGTAAGGCAGAGTGCTTCTACTATAAGAAGCAAGGGCATCAGAAGAGGAACTGTCCTTAGTACATTATCTCTCCTGACCCGAACAGGCCAAAGAAGAAGATGCAATCAGTTGTAGATCAAGGTACTTATATGATAACACCTTGTAATTTCTCAATATGTGATAATTCGACCTGGGTATTGGATACCGGTAGTCCTTTTAATATTTGCAATTCGTTGCAGGGACTTCAGGTCAGTGAGAGGTTTGAAGAAGGAGAAAGATTTCTGAATGTTGGAGATGGAAGATCAATTCCAGTTCTAGCTTTAGGGATTCTAAAACTTGTATTCAATTCTCAAATAATAGTCTTAAGTGACTGTGACTTTTGTCCTTCTTTTCTATTGAATGTAATTTCTGTAGGCCTTTTGGCCATGAACGGTTATGAGATTTCAATAAAAAGAAATTACTGTGATATCGTTATGAATGGTGTTACTGTAATGCATGGACAATTGAATAATGGGATTTAGATATTATCACAGCCTGTACATGTAATGTACAAGTCCAATAAGCGCCCTAGAATAGATAATATCACGGATGTCTACCTTTGGCATCATAGGCTAGGTCATATTAACAAGAACAGGATGAACAGGTTAAATAAAGAGGGAATCCTCAATGTTAATGATTGTGAATCATTAACAACCTATGAATCATGCCTTCTTGGTAAGATGACCAAGTCACCTTTTACTGGAAAAAGTGAACGAGCCAATGACTTATTGACCCTAGTACATTCTGATGTATGTGGGCCAATGAGCACAAATGCTAGAGGCGGATATGCATATTTCATTACTTTCACAGACGACCTTTCGAGGTATGGTTATGTCTATTTAATGAGACATAAATCTGAAGCATTTGAAATGTTCAAATTGTATCGTAATAAAGTAGAAAAACAAACTGGAAAGAGTATTAAAACTCTTCGATCAGATCGAGGGGGTGAATACTTTTCCAATGAGTTTTTGACATATCTGGAAGAGAATGAGATTCTTTTCCAATGGACTTCTCCTAGTACACCGTAGTATAACGGCGTGTCAGAAAGGAGAAATCGAACTCTATTAGATATGGTTCGATCCATGATAGGATTTGCTGATCTGTCCATATCCTTTTAGGGATATGTACTTGAGTCAGCCTGTTATATACTTAATAAGGTTCTAAGTAAATCTGTGAATAAAACACCACATGAGATGTGGATGGGACAGAAATCGGTACTCTCTCACCTTAGGGTTTGGGGGTATCCGGCGTACGTCAAACGTTTAAAGACAGACAAATTTGAACCCAAGTCTGACAAATATTTCTTTGTCGGTTATCCTAAAGAAACTAAAGGATATTATTTCTACCTTGCTGAAGAACAAAAGTTGTTCGTAAGCAATAGAGCTGTTTTCTTAGAAAAAAAATTCTTTAGTGAAGGAACTAATAGCTCTAATGTTGAACTTAGGAAAGTTCAACATGTAGAAGATCCGACACCATCTACTGAACCAATTGAGTCGGATTTGATTAGATCAGATCCAGAGCCCAACTTAGATGCACCATTAAGGCGATCAGGTAAAGTACCACGTCAGCCGGATAGATACTATGGTTTCTTGTTCCGGGACGGAGATCCTGTCGAACTTGATGAAAATAATGAGGATCCGATCACCTACATGGATGCAATGCAGAGGTATGACTCTGATGCATGGCTTGGAGCCATGCAATCCGAAATAGAATCCATGAAGGTCAATGATGTATGGACATTAGTTGACCCACCCGAAGGGATTTAACCCATAGGGTGTAAGTGGATTTTCAAAAGGAAACGGGGCGCAGACGGAAAGGTAGAGACCTATAAACCCCGTCTAGTTGCCAAAGGATATCGTCAGCGTTATGGTATTGACTATGACGAGACGTTTTTCTATGGTAATGCTCAAATCCATTCGGATTATGCTTGCGATAGCAGCACACTTGGATTATGAAATCTGACAAATGGATGTAAAGACCGCTTTTCTAAATGGAGATTTAGAAGAGGATGTGTATATGATGCAACCTGAAGGTTTTATATCTACGGATGAGTCTAAGGTATGCAAGCTTCAAAAATCCATTTATGGATTAAAGCAAGCTTCACGGAGTTGGAACATACGATTTGATAAGGTGATTAAATTGTATGGCTTTATTAAGAATGAAGAGGAACCTTGCATTTATATATGGGCAAATGGTTCAGTTATTAGATTTCTTGTTTTGTATGTGGATAACATTCTTCTAATCAGAAATGACATTCCTGCATTACAAGGAATAAAAATTTGGCTATCATCTCAATTTGCCATGATGGATTTGGGAGAGCATCTTACATCCTAAGGATGAAGATCTATAGAGATAGATTTAGAAGATTGCTTGGATTATCCCAATCCACATACATTGATACTATATTGAAGAGGTTCAGTATGATTAATTCCAAGAAAAGCTATCTTCCGATGGGCCATGGAATTAACCTCTCTAAGAGGGATTGTCCGACAACCCCTCAAGAAAGAGAGAGTATGGATAGAATTCCATATGCTTCGGCAGTGAGATCTATAATGTATGCCATGACATGTACTAGACCAGACGTGGCATACTCATTAGGAGTAGTGAGCAGATACCAGTTTGATCCAGGTAGCAACCACTGGAAGGTTGTAAAAACTATCCTTAAGTATTTGAGAAATACTAAAGACCAGTGGCTTGTCTACGGTGATTCTGACTTAAAACTTGAGGGATATACCAATTCAAGTTTCCAGTCAGATCAAGATGATAGCAAGAGCGTGTCGGAATATATCTTTACTCTTAAGGGTGGGGCCATCTGCTGGAAGAGTTCCAAGCAGCATACAGTGGCAGATTCTACATGAATACATCATAGCATCTGATGCCACCAAGAAAGCTGTATGGTTGCGAAAGTTCATCACTGAGCTTGGAGTGACACCCTCCATTGATGGTCCAGTGACTGTATTTTGTGACAACATTAGAGCCATAGCTCAAGCAAGAGAACCCAAAGCACATCAGCGGACCAAGCATATTCTACGTCGCTACGACCTGGTTCGAGAGATCGTCAAACGAGGTGACTTTGATCTTCAGAAGATTGATACAAAAGAAAATCTGGCTGACCCATTTACCAAAGTCCTCGGAATCAAAGAGTTCAACGAACACAAGTCGAAGATGGGTATTAGATATTGTGCCGCTTGGCTTTAGGTTAAGTGGGAGTTGTTGGAAATTATATCCTAAATGTCAATCGTCAGCATGTTGATGATTGAATTTTGTAAATGAATTGATAAATTAATAAAGTGTTATTTGGCATTATTCATCATTTCATTCTACATCTTCAAATGAACTTTTATATGATGAAGTCCTTAGGACTTGTTTTATGATAAAGGAGGATTTATCTTCAAGTCTTTAAAACTGTTCGCGATCAAATAATATTCTGTTACTAGGACGACAGCATTATCGAGATTAGGTCGTTGTGTGACATATACGTTGGTTATCCTCTTAATCAAGAAGCGTGGAGACACTGATATATCATATAGGTGAAGTGTAGGAGTACATTTTACTGAACGTGACCAATTCCGGAATGCTCTGCTGTCAAGAGATGTTCCGAGTGGATATGGGTATAAGTTTGGCCCTCTGACCTGAGACCGCAACATGTGACTAGCAAGCAACTCATTGTACTTTGGTACCGAACTACCTGAATTTTTAATTCAGTGACGGAAGATCACTAGGTACAGTCAAGTACTTGCGTAGTCAGTTGTGAGTCAAGATGGAATTGATCCCTCCTAGAAACAGGAGTTAATGCCTTGTGTTCAATTTAGCAAAATCTTGGCTAGGATAATCCTTGTGAGGAGTCATAGAATTTCTAAAATTGAATCACATCATGGATGCACTTATTATAGAGCTGACAGAACTCTGAAATCATCTTGGCATTTAGGAGTCATAGGGATAAATTATACGGTAACCATAGTCCAAGGGTTCTTGAATGTTGCTTTGCAATCATTCGGCCTAACCGGACGTCGGGTACTATTGCTAGATGATCATTTCGATTAGTACAAGAAGTTGTTCTTGTGCTACCGACTTAGGTTCGAACATATGGGGTCACACGCATAGAAGTTTCTAGATTGATCAAATGGCTGATTGATGATTAAGAATCATTCAGGGGTAATTTGGTCAATTCGATTGACAAATTATCTTAAGCAAAAGTTGCATTAAAATAATTATTGAATTATTGGAGGGTCAATTAGTAATTGGATTACTAATAAATTTAATTTGATTAAATTATTGGACTTTAATTAAGCCAAATTGAATTAGATTCAATTTGGGCTAAATTAGGGTTTGACCTAATTCGATCGGATTCGATCCGAGCCGATTGGACATAACCTAATTGATCGGACTTGACCCAATTGGATTGGAACTGACTCAAGTCAATTAAGAGTCCTTATTTGATGAGGATTAAGAGTCCAAATAATCAAAATTTATTATGGAGAAGAATTCCTAAAATTTAGGATCCTAGCTTTCTTTCTTGAAGAAGAAAGACACCTCATCTTTATCCCTAAAAGCAGTGGTGCCTATCCTCTTTATTTTTGGCCAATTTTTGGTGTGAGGAAAGAGAAGGCGTGGGGCTATTTTTCGGAAAAATATGGCACCTCAAATCTTCCTAAAAAGATAAGAATCAAATCTCTAATTTGTAGGAACTGCATGACGCATCAAGCAGGGTGGCGTGCAGCTGAAGTTTGGGGCATAATAACCCCCTAATTTTTAGGGATTCTTGGAACAAGACTAAAATAGAATTTGTTCATCTCTTAGCCTCTGATTCATCAGAATTTTTTGGAAATTTTATCAGCCAAATTTGTTGGCCAAAAGAGGTGTGAGGCGTGGGGGGTCTTTTGGCTATAAAAGGACCCCCACACTTAGGGTTTGTTGAGATGGTCTTTAGAAAGGGTTCTAAATTCTGAAAAAATTCTGAGAGCTAGCCATCTTCTCTCCTCCTTCTTCTCCTTCATCTCCATCCTTCATCCTCTCGAAGAAGAATCAAAAGTTGAGTGCTTCGAGGGAGAAAAGTTCAGCCACTGCAGCACCTCTGCACGAGCTAGCACTCCTGCAGTTGTGGATCCTCCTAGAGCTTCGCGTGGACTATCAGTAGAGGCCAGACACGTGTGCGGCTATACAAGGTGATCAAGGCATCATCAAAGTTTTCAAAGCAAAAAGGTATGAGATCTGATCTCATTAAAAATTAAAATTAGAGATCAACTAGGTTGCTGAAATTCTGCATGACTACATGTTAGACATAGAACCATGCCTACTTGTTTAGGATAAATGTGACCACCTGGGTTCCCAACATTAATCGCTTCAGTACCTTCTTAATTGCACTTGGTTTCATTTGCAGCACGGCAGATCCTAGTTTATTTATTCATCATTCAGTTGAAGGTATTTTAGTCCTGCTATTATATGCGGACGATATCATACTCACAAGGTCCTCTCCTTCACTTGTTTAGACCTTTACAAATACCTTACATCAGGAATTTGCTATGAAGGACCTTGGCCCTCTGCATTATTTTTTGGGTATTCAAGTCTCACCAGTTTCGGATGGCATTCTTCTTCATCAAAGTAAATATGCAGTGGATGTTCTAGAGAGGGATTCTATGCATGAGTGTAAGCCTATTGCTACCCCTATGAGTCAAAAATATCAACCAAACTCAGACTCGTCTCCTTACTCTAATCCTCGTCATTATCGATCTTTAGTGGGAGCTTTACAATATCTGACTTTAACACGTCCAGATTTATCTTATAGTATTAATTATGTTTTCCCGTTTATGCAGGCCCCAACCGATGTTCATTTTTCTTTGGTTAGACGAATTTTAAGATACGTCAAGCATATAGTACATTATGGCATTCATATTCAAGCATCCAGTTCTCTGAATCTTTATGCCTTCTCGGATGCTGACTGGGCTGGATGCCCTATCACTCGTCATTCTACCACAGGGTATTGCACTTTCTTGGGATCTAACATCATATCTTGGTGTGCAAAGAAACAAAGCACAGTATCTTGGTCAAGTTCAGAAGCCGAGTACCGTG